>NC_052344.1:11027162-11327162 GCF_016432855.1 Salvelinus namaycush
AGCGTTTTAGCATTGAAATTGATTTAACATGTCTGTGATAGGGCTAGGAATAACCTGGTGAGCAGGTGAGGAGAGAAGGAGGCTGGGTTGTCCTGCTCAGAAAAGAGAGGCATGGAGCCGCCCATCAGCCAGAGCCTGAAGGACATGATGACTGCCACCTACAGGAGGGAGGAGTGAACAGCAGGACATTACCATGCAACTAGACCTACATTTACACATATCAACATAACAGTGAAATGTCCCGAAAACGAACGTCAAACAGGTGCTTTAACATACACATTCAACTTATATAATGTTAACTGTACCGAACATAACATCAAACTTGTGCTTTAACCTACACATTCAACTTATATAATGTTAACTGTACCGAACATAACATCAAACTTGTGCTTTGACCTACACATTCAACATGATTACTATACCAAACAGATGTGTACTGAGATATAGACATTGTCTTAGTTGTATGGTTGTGGTTGATACTCACATAGAGAGAGACGGCACAGGCTCGTTTGAGGAAGGGGACGGAGATTCTGAGAAGGTCCTTCATCTTGGAGCCGGAGAGGTGCCTGGAGCGCAACAACACAGAGAGATGAAAGGTCAGAGAACGGACCCATAGTATTTGAGTCAGAGGACAGACGCATAGACTTGAATCCTCCACCAGGGTTAATGGCATGTTTAGTCTCATCAGTTTACTTGTTCACCATTCCACCTGTACACTCACTAATGGTATTGAAACTCCATAATGGGGGATAGAGGAGGATGAGAGGAGAGGAAAGGAAAGGAGAAGGGAGGTGGAGAAAAGAGAGAGGAAGAGTATGAAGTGTCATATAACAGAGGTGCACAGACAGAGAGGCGAGAGAAAGACAAGGGGAGAGAAAGAAGAGAAGAAATCAGCAGAGACAGATAAAAGAAAGACAGAAGTGAGAATATCGGCCAGAGCAAGTCAATGAGGTACGAGAGAGAGAGAGAGAGTCTGGAACTCTGTTGTCTGTCTAATGCTGCAGAGACATTAGACAGAGAGGAGGAGAGTTTAAAAGAACAAACCAATTGTAAACGAGTGTCATTATCTAGTCACGATGTGTGTGTGTAAGCCTGTGCTATGTTGTGAGGTGCATTCTAAAAATCCCACAGTCACTGAGGCAGCGAGGGAGCGAGCGAGAGAGAGAGCGAGAGAAAGAGAGCGAGAGAAAGAGAGAGAGAGAAAAGAGAGAGAGCAGGGAAAGCAGGGAGAGAAAGGGTGCAAGAGAATCCCGAGAGTCGGCGACGCTCACACCGGCAGAATTCCGAGCACGGAATGTAAAGAGACATGCCGACCTTGAGAAACATTACGGATTTGAGCTGCGCTGAAGACAGATTTCACGCTGTGTAGAGGAATGAGATGTAACAAACAAACACACACATACACACAGACGGGTATTGTTGCGTTCTCAGACCTGGGCCTCTCACACTCCCCGAAGGCCTGATGGGCGAGACGTCGCACAACAGGATGTTAATGTGTCATGACAACTGTGACCGTGGTTTCAGGGAGGGATGAATGAAGAAGCGGAGGGAGGGGGTTCATTTGGGCGTGGAGGGGAGAGACATTGAGATGTGGTTGATTGTTCAAGAGTTGTTCAAGAGATTCAAGAGATTGTTCAAGAGTAGAGTTGGAGCTAGGAGTCACCTTCCTCACACTGCTTAGTGATGCAGTGTGTGTGTGTGTGTGCGTGTATTGTCTGTCTTAGACATTATACACCAGGGATCAGTTACACACCATGGAAACGTAGACAGACAACACACACACACGTCTTGTTTGCTGCAAAGAGAGAGAGCGCAACCTGCACATGCCCCCCCCCCCCCCCCCCCCCCGCGCTATCAGCTCAGTGGGGGAAAAAAGGCCCGGGTGTAGTGTTCTGTACAGGAGTTCTGGATCAATGGCAGCGCCTCTCTACTTTCATACTGACCTTCAAACCAACCACACTTTGTTTAAGGTACAGAGCAAAGAAATATGTCACACACACACACACAGAGTTCTGCTTTCCACACCCAGCAAAAAGGAACGAGTTATGCCTCTCCGTGTGTGTGTGTGTGTGTGTGTGTGTGTGTGTGTGTGTGTGTGTGTGTGTGTGTGTGTGTGTGTGTGTGTGTGTGTGTGTGTGTGTGTGTGTGTGTGTGTGTGTGTGTGTGTGTGTGTGTGTGTGTGTGTGTGTGTGTGCGGTCCCGTGTGGCTCAGTTGGTAGAGCATGGCGCTTGCAACGCCAGGGTTGTGGGTTCATTCCCCACGGGGGGACCAGGATGAATATGTATGAATTTTCCAATTTGTAAGTCGCTCTGGATAAGAGCGTCTGCTAAATGACTTAAATGTGTGTGTGTGTGTGTGTGTGTGTGTGTGTGTGTGTGTGTGTGTGTGTGTGTGTGTGTGTGTGTGTGTGTGTGTGTGTGTGTGTGTGTGTGTGTGTGTGTGTGTGTGTGTGTGTGTGTGTGTGTGTGTGTGTGTGTGTGTGTGTGTGTGTGTGTGTGTGTGTGTGTGTGTGTAAGAGAGTGCAAGCATGCAGCATTCATGGTTGATGAAGTGTGTGTGTTGGATTGGCTGGCACACTCTCCTTCTCAGGGGCGACTGGACAAAGCGTCCCCAGCATCTGCCTCACACCTCAGGTCACACCTCAGGTCTCCTCTGGGTCAAAAGGGCCGTAGGGACTTCTGTTCCTGTGGTGTGATGGGTGATGTAATGTGAAGGGCTGCTCACACAGCTACAGTGGAGTAGAGGCCAATACAGGCAGGCCGCATGTCGCATCATGCAATGTGTGTGTGTGTGTTCATCTCTTGGTAGCCCTTCCCTGTGTCTGCTGCCTAATGTCTGCCCCGCCCCATCCCTTCACTACAGAGAGTGGATCCTGCCCCCCCCTCTTCCTCTATGGGGCCCCTCCACTGTCTACAGAAACACAATCATCTCCCAGGCTATTCTCCTCAAGTGGGGAATAAATAAATAACCCCATAACACAAACACAATGGAACAGGAGTTCAGTGAAACTGTAGAAGGTCGTCTGATTGGACCCTGCTGCTGGAAAGGACGCAGTGCTGTAGTAGCCTCTGTAATACATCTGAACACACCGTCCCCCTGTGTCTGTTCAGCACACACACACACTCACTCACGACAGACAGACACACAAGGATGACAGGCACACACACACACACACACACACACACACACACACACACACACACACACACACACACACACACACACACACACCCATGACAGGCACACACACACACACACACACACACACACACACACACACGGATGACAGGCACACACACATACTCATGACAGGCAGACACACACACACACACACTCACACACACACAAGGATGACAAGCACACACACACACACACACAAATGACAGGCACACACACACACACACAGAGATGCATACACACAGAAGCTTTTACACACTTGATTATTTAACACACACAGAAAAAGGGCGCTGTCCCTGGTCCGGGGGCACTGGCTGACACAGACTAGGTGATATTTGTACAGCAGTCATGCTGAATCTCTGTTCCTGCTGCTTCTCCGTGTTGAGTAAATGATGTGTTCTTTGCTTCCTTATCGTACAACGCTGAGTTCAAACAGAAAGGGAGATCAGAGGCTGGGCGCTACGGCAACCAACCCCGCTGGGCTGGCGCAACCCACCGCGTTCATTTATGCTCACGGTTTATTAACTGGACAGAAGGAAAGGAAGTGCAGTATGGTGAGAAGAAGTTTTGGTGGAGACAGGAAAGACATGTCATGCAATGTTAGGCGTTGTATCAATGGTGTGAGGTAAGGCATGGTCATACCAGAGTTTGGTAACCTGACAGTCACCCAGACACCTCAATGTAACTTAGGAGTGTACTTCAAGGAGTTGAAGGAAAAAGACAGGCAGATGGATAGGGAGTACAAACACACACTATAAAATAGCTTTGGAGTGAAACACACACACACACACACTATAAAACACACACACACACACACACACACACACACACACACACACACACACACACACACACACACACACTACAAAATAGCTTTGGAGTGAAGGAGGAACAGAATGTGATAGGGCAGAGAAGAAGGAGTGTGTGAAACCCATACACACAGACGCAATCTCACACACACAAGAGACCACTTTTATCCTTCAAGAAAGGGATAGCACTAAACTACAGCAAAGTGGTGTGGTTTGGATGCTGAATCACTGAGCAGTGACAGAGCAGACTATCCTGGAGGGAGGAAGAGAGGAGGAGAGGAGGGTTGGAGAAGTGGGGACAGTTATACGAGATCTTTTAAATCCATGATGAATGTTTCCTTTGTTCAAATCCTGAAGGAGATATCCTGCCAAACAATCTCCTCTGTTGCTTTAAAACACACACCTTATGTGATTCGGTCAGGGTTTTCCCCCCATGTTCATTAAGTCATAATCAAGATTAGGTTGCAGGGCTTTGAGAGCAGTGAAGCACGGAAATAACACTCATCCCCCTGCTAGATAGGGTCGAAGTCTGAATTATATAATCCCCAAGAGAAAGATTAGGATTGGGCATCCTTACAGAAATACAAAATTGAGTGCGTGTGTGTAACATGAGGTCTGCCATAGGCTTGACTGCCAATGCTGACTAGTCATTTATCATACACAGAGAAACACACACACACCTTTTTGCTTACCTATCAACTCTGCACAGACCTTTTAACGAGGCCCAGAGGCGTATCAGTAGAAGTGTAGAGGGGCATCTCTCCCATATCCCCTCAGCTTAGCCTCAATCTCACAATCAGCCTGTTTACTGCGAAACTTTGCTGTTTTTTTAATCACTCCAGTTCCTCACAGGGGCTGGAACTGAATGCTGTAGGGGAACTAAATTGAGAGGGTAGAGTGATTACAGACACACGCGCACACACACACACACACACACACACAGATCGGATTCATTATAGTACACGTAGCGCTCTACTGCTAGTCAGTTCCATTATTGACCAATCAGCGTATTCAGAGCTAGCTTGCTAAACTGAAATTAACACAGCTTAGTGACAAAAGGCTCTCATGACAAAAGGCCCATAGCCCCAAATCACGCAAGACCAGGAAATGGGTTCTGCTCTGCTGAGCCTGCTGCTTCATGCTCATTAGGACAGTGGGCTCCATTTTGGCTCTGATTTAGGCAGTTTCCTCCCAGTGAGGAGGTTCTGTCATACGGAGAGGGTTACTAAGTGCTCCATCGTGTGGCTGCAGGACTCTACCTCATTAGTGTGGGAGGGAACTTGAAAGGGGTATTGTAGTTTGGTCGTAGGCTTGCCCAGGTAATTGGCAAAGGTGGTTGCGTTTGAGAGAGGTTTTGTGTATCTTCGGGTATGCACAGTAGTGTGTGAGGGTGTTAGTGCGGATATACCTCCGCTTGCCGGGAAGGTATCGTTCCAGGTACACTGTGTAGTGTGTGTGTGTGTGTTTCTGTTCCCTGGGCTGTGTGAGGCAGCATAACAACGACAGCCCATCACAGCTGCGAGATAATAGGCAGGGGGAAGAGTGCAGGGATACATTTACCAATCCCTTTCACCTCGTTCACCCTGGGATTTAAAAACATTTAAAAACAAAATGCTTTTCACATCAGTCTGATGTCCGCATTAATTCACATCTGTCCATAAGCCACTGGAAAGCTCCCCGCATTTCATGGAAATATGGAATTACATGAGAGAGAGAGAGAGAGAGAGAGAGAGAGAGAGAGAGAGAGAGAGAGAGAGAGAGAGAGAGAGAGAGAGAGAGAGAGAGAGAGAGAGAGAGAGAGAGAGAGAGAGAGAGACCTGCACATGTCCTCTCTGCTTATTGTCATTGTTCAATGTATGGTTACTTTGACCCTTGATTATTGTTGTTAATGTTGTCCCGTAGACAATTATTATTATTTGTATCATGTTAATATTGTAAATCTACATTGTTACGTCATGCCAATAAACCAAATTGAATTGAGAGACAGAGACAGAGAGACAGAGAGCGACAGAGACAGAGAGAGAAAGAGAAGGGAGAGATGGAGTCAGTGAGAAGGAGAGGTGACTGTGAAGGAGACATGTATAATACATGTCATTGAGAGATAGAGAGAGAGAGAGCGAGCGAGAAGGTATTGTAATGCAGAGGATGGTGATGGTGCTGAGGGCCAGGGTCAGCCCCTCTGTAGTCCTCTTTAGGAATAGGAAGGCAGAGGAACGTGCCAGGAAAACCAAAAGACTAGGGCATTCAGGAAATGGTCACCCATGAATTCAACTGACAAATATGTTCCCATCTGCGCCTACAGTATGTCTTCCATAGATAGAACTCAGGGACTTGAGTTAGATGATTGCTAAAGCATAAAGACCCCTCCCTGTCTGTTTCCCTGTCTATATCACCAGCAGATTTCTTAGGGGTGAGGGTCCTATATGCTCTATGCTTTTGCAATCATCTCCCTCAGGCATGAGTTGTATTTACACAATCCATGTAGGCAGTCACAGTAGGTGATGTTATGTGGCTGTCGAACTCGAACGTCCCTCTATAATGTCTGCAGTAAGTGCACACTGCTTGACGTCCTATATGGTATAGCAGGTAGGCAATCATCTGAACACACTCCCCCTCACACTGCAAGGTTCACTCAGTTTCTCCTTTACCAACATAACCCACTTACGTTATAATCTCCATCATTCCACATCTACACTAACAGCTTTAACAAGAAACCTTACACACACACCACAGGAGGTTGGTGGTACCTTAATTGGGGAGGACGGGCTCGAGGTAGCGGCTGGAGCGGAATGGGTGGAATGGTATCAAATACATGGTTTGATGCCATTCCATTCGCTCCGTTCCAGACATTACTATGAGCTGTCCTCCCCTAAGCAGCCTCCACTGACTCACACACACTCTCTCTCACACACACACACTGGGGCTGTGACGAAACCAGTATCGCAATATTTTTTCCCATGGCAAACACGAAGCAGACCAAACTCTTTGGCCCTTTAAAAACCTGCTGTGTGTAAATAAATGTGACTGTCACAACTTCTGCCGAAGTCGATGCCTCTCCTTGTTCGGGAGGTGTTCGGTGGTCGATGTCGCCGGTCTTCTAGCCATCGCCGATCCATTTTTCATTTTCGATTTGTTTTGTCTCGTTTTTCCACACACCTGGTTCTCATTTCCCTCATTATGTGTTGTGTATTTAACCCTCTGTTCCCCCCATGTCTTTGTGTGGTATTGTTTATTGTAAGTGCTTGTGCACATTATGTTTGACTGGTGCGCGTCGGGTTATTGTGCCCATACTTTGTACTTCTTATGCCGTTGGTTTTACTATTAAACTGCTCCGGCTATTATCAAGTTCTGCTCTCCTGCGTCTGACTTCCCTGCCACCAGATACACACCCCTTACAGTAACTCTGGATGACAACATACTTAAAATTTGTATTTCAAATTAGAGTGGTGTTCCTGAAGAAGTTAAATCTGCTTTGTGTTTTGTTTCCTTGCCACGATACTAGCGAGTATCGCGATACTGGTGTCGTCCCGGCCCTAACACACACACAACTGTATAGGTAGGATAATGATGTTCTACAGAGAGGCAGTGTGGTACCAGAGTGGAAGTGAATAGGCTGCTAGGGAAACGGACAGGGCTCCATGCTGATTGTATTAGCATGTTAATAGTATTCAGATCTATTTCTGGCTGCTGGTTATTAATACTGAGGCCCAGCGCTGAGAGCAGCCCCTTCATTAGTAACTCTGCAGATACCACGGACCAAGATGTACTGACACACACACACACACACACACACACACACACACACACACACACACACACACACACACACACACACACACACACACACACACACACACACACACACCGGCAGACATGCATAAAATGCCTGTCCTAAAGGAGAGAACAGATTCCTTGACATGGAGCACCAGATGGTTTTCCTGCAGTGTGTTTTCTCTCTGGGATAGGACTTATTCAGGAGGAATGGACAGAGCTCATCCACCAGGAGAAGATTGAAACCACCAGGGAGGTGAAGTGGTGGTCCAGACAAGAAAGACACAGGAAGAATAAGAGAATGAGAACAAAAAAGAGATGGGGAGAGGTTCTCATGGGAATCTATAAGCTCAGCATATGTATATGCACTGTACACCCAACACACAAAAACACAAGTGCTCAGCATTCCCGAGCACACACCCATCGTACCAGTCGACAGTTGTGCATGGGAACTAGATATGCTTCAACCCTAACCCTCCCACTACACTTACACACACCCCACCTGGGACAGGCCCGCCAATCAGCGGTGTGGGAATGAAAGAGAGGCATTCTGGTCTGCTACAGAACCTCAACCCTGGCCAATAGGATCAGTACAGTGCTTTCAGAAAGAATTCATACCACTTGTTTTATTCCACATTTTGTGGTCTTACTTTTGAATTGTGGAATTCAAAATGGATTAAATAGATGTTTATTTATTTTTTTGCAAATGTATTGAAAATGAAATACAGAAATATCTCATTTACATAAGTATTGACACCCCTGAGTCAATACATGTTAAAATCACATTTGGCAGCGATTACAGCTGTGATTCTTTCTGGGTAAGTCTGGAAGAGCTTTGCACACCTGGATTGTACAATATTTGCACATTATTATTTGTATAATTCTTCAAACTCTGTCCAGTTGGTTGTTGGTCATTGTTAGACAGCTATTTTCAAGTCTTGCCATAGATTTTCAAGACAATTTTAATCAAAACTGTAACTAGGCCACTCAGGAACATTCAATGTCATCTTGGTAAGCAAATCCTGTATATATTTGACCTAGTATTTTAGGTTTTTGTCATGCTGAAAGGTGAGTTTGTCTCCGTGTTACGCCCTGACCGTAGAGAGCCTTTTTATGTCTCTATTTGGTTTGGTCAGGGTGTGATTTGGGTGGGCATTCTATGTTCTTTATTTCTATGATTTGTGTTTCTATGTTTTGGCCGGGTATGGTTCTCAATCAGGGACAGCTGTCTATCGTTGTCTCTGATTGGGAATCATACTTAGGCAGCCCTTTTTCCCACATGTGATTGTGGGTTGTTATCTTTGTTAGTGGCACTATAGCACTGTTAAGCTTCACGGTCGTTTCCTTCTTTTCTTGGCGACATTAAAATTAAAATAAAATGTACACTCGCTGCGCCTTGGTCTCCTTCCGACGACGGCCGTGACACCCAGTGTCTGTTGGAAAGCAGACTGAACCAGGTTTTCCTCTAGGATTTAGCCTGTGCTTAGCTCTATTCCATTTATTTTTATAATTTAAAAAACTCCTTAGTCCTTGCCAATGACAAGCATATCCATAACATGCAGCCACCACCATGCTTGAAAATATGAAGAGTGGAAACTCAGTGATGTATTGGATTTGCCCCAAACATAACGCTTTGTTTTCAGGATATAAAGTTAATTTCTTTGCCACATTTTTTGAAGTTTTACTTTAGTGCCTTATTGCAAACAGGATGCATGTTTTGGAATATTTTTATTCTGTACAGGCTTCCTTCTTTTCACTCTGTCATTTAGGTTAGTGTTGTGGAGTAACTAAAATGTTGTTGATCCATCCTCAGTTTTCTCCTATCACAGCCAATAAACTCTGTAACTGTTTTAAAGTCACCATTGGACTCATGGGGAAATCCCTGAGCGGTTTCCTTCCTCTCCGGCAACTAAGTTAGGGAGGACGCCTGTATCTTTGCAGTGACTGGGTGTATTGATACACCATCCAAAGTATAATTCATAACTTCACTATGGTCAAAAGGATATTCAATGTCTGTTTGTTTTTTTACCCATCAATAGGTGCCATTCTTTGCGAGGCATTGGAAAAACACCCTGGTCTTTGTGGTTGGTACAGTGAGGAGGTAGTCATTAAAAAATCACGTTAAAACACTATTATCGCACACAGAATGAGTCCATGCAACTTATTATGTGATTTTGAAAGCACATTTTCACATCTGAACTTAATTTAGGCTTGCCATAACAAAGGGGTTGAATACTTACTGACTCAAGACATTTCAGATTTAAATTTTTTATTAATTAGTAAAAATATCTAAAAACATGATTCCACTTTGAATTTATGGGATATTGTGTGTAAGCCAGTGACACAAAATCTCAATTAATCCATTTTAAATTCAGGCTGTAACACAACAAAATTAGGAAAAGGTCAAGGGGTGTGAATACCTTCTGAAGGCACTGTAGATCAGCCAAAGGTAGAGGCACAGAGGCTGTGATCAACCATTACGAAATCAGATATATGCAAACACTCCTGTATTGCACAAACTGAATAACACAGACACACACACACTCAATAACTGAACTTACATTGTGGACATTGTGTGGTTGTGCAGCAGAGAAAAATGTTTGAGCATTGAACTTGAGGCTGAGTCGGCAGGATTACAAGTCAAATCTGAGATCAGCAAAGCGAGGGTGTTGATGTAGAGTTAGTGGTTTACTGCATGTCTACACCAGGAGTAAAAACATTACAGTAAGACACTTTGTTCTAATCAGTCGATAACGAGGCCGAGCCAGTGTGTTAAAGTTAATTATGTTTGGCCTCATTGTTTTTGAAATGAGCCTACTGGCTTTATTTGACTTGGAACCGGGCTTTCTCTAAAACAAGAGGCCAAATGAGAATTCAATTATCTGCCAGAGTGAACCATCATCTCTAATCAATGACTAATGAAACCTCACTGCCCAGAGAACTCTAAGCCACTCAGGGCCTGGTTTGGGTACACTGAAGAGGTGTGGGTGTGTGTGAGTTATAATATTACGGTTACCACTGAAGTAACAAACAACTCGGCTCCATAGAGTGGTTAAACCACAGTACGCCTCTAAGAAAGGAGATCGAGAGGGAGAGCAGAGAGGAAGAGGCATAGGAAGATAAGGAGCGAGGGGAGTGCAGAGGGAGACACATACTCATATTCATAAATCCTTGAGAGCTATGTACACACAGGCTCCCTAGCTGCTAATTAGGAACGTCCAGAAGATACATTGAGCAGATGCTCCACTGAGCTACGAAAACAAATCTCTCTCTCTCTCTCTTTTCCTCTGGGTGTGATACAGTCAATTGTGCTGAGTCACAGAACATTGTCTCAAAAAGGCATAATCACACTCACACCCCAGGTCATTAAGATTTGATGAGAGCTGGGTCTCTATCTCTGCCGGTCTGTCCAGGTGTGTTGTTGTGTGAGCAGCTGGGCAGGCAGAGTGACAGCACAGTCATCTGATATCCATAGAGTAACAGAGAGATGGCAGCTCCATCACTCAGCAGGCACCACCAGTCCCTTTCCATCCACCTTTCATTCAGTCACCCACACACAGACACTGACTCAGTTTACAGTGAAGGGGAAGGAAGGAGGGAATACAAAAAATAGATTTTTACAATACACAATAAACAAATAACCTCATGACAATTCATAGACAGATCTTATGCATAAAGTATATCATGTTGCAGATTTCTCTGAACCCCTTTCATAAAATCTAATAACACTTCAACCTTGTGCTGAATAGAAAAAGTAAAATATCCCTTTCAACCTTACAGTGCAGTAAAAATTATACAGCAATATCGTACAGGGAGGACTGGTAATGCACATTTGAAGGAAAACTTTAAAGTTGAACACTCAAGAAAAAACGATCTTATAAAAAAAGTACATGTCATGTGTCGTGTCTTTGGCTATGCCAGATTAATTGCTATGACATGCTATTCTATAAAATAATTTCTCCGTAATTAATATTACCTGATTGAACTAATCAGGTAAATGTAATTAACTAGAGAGGGACACCACAAAATAATATTTATAGAGCTGTTATCTTCCGAATAAACTCTTAAAGATTTAGTAATATTTTACATCCATAGCAGTCACATTAATCGTCATTTTATTCAGTCTCATCTGAAAGTGGTAAATCCTTGGTTATCTGCAAGAATCCTGGCTAACAAGTTGAATCAGCAATACAAAATTGGGTTTAATTATTTATTTACTAAATACCTAACTAATCACACAGAATCACACATAAACAATTAAATCATAACTTGATCACAAATTGCCGTCATAATGGCAAACGTCCCTAGCGGGCGGAACAGATATGACAGCTTGTTACACAAAGGGAAGGGGCGGGATTTTAGTGAAAGAGCGGGAGACTGGAACAGGGCCGAAGCTGTGCTATCGTAAATACAGTATCTTATGCATTCTAAATTACCGCCCATTTGAAAAGGAAAATGCAATAAATATTTACTCTGAGCTGCGCTTCAGTAGGTTGGTGGTAGATGGAAGACCGTATCGCCAACCCGAGTCCTCTGTCCTTTGAAGAATGTCTCTGGTGATCACTGGATACGTTGGAGTAACGTCGTGTGTAGTAGACGGGATACTCTGACTGTCCTTCCTAACCTACGTTTGTAGCAGCTGTTGCTAACTCAACGGCTAAGAGGTATCACTTCTGTAGTGAATACGAGTTCAAAGTTCATACCATTTACAACCAAAGTCCATGCTGATGTTGGCTTAGTTCTGTAGTTATTATCTGAACCATTCTGACATCGGATCGTCATCCTAAATGTACCCGGAACAGGAAGTTATATTTTTGTCAATGTCTTTTATAGTGGAGGGAGAGGGGTGTGTCTGAAAAGTTTATAACCCATGTCTCTTCACAGGGGCGGGCCCCTAGTTGAGCAGAAGCCCAAATTTATGAAAATCCAAATCTCTCATTTGGAAGCTAAAATTACATTTAATCTCTTCACAAATAATTTCATATTCAAACATTTGAATTAAACAACAATTCCATGTGAATCCGATACCTCTGACGTTTAGACTTTCCACAGTAGAGTTTATGTCATTCTATCATTGATGAGAATGTGTCAGAGGGCAACCGAACTGACATAATATACCTTAAGTACCACTGCATATGTTCAGTTGGTCGGATTACCAGAATATAGTTCATTTCCCCCCACTTCTGATGTTCCCATAATCTCTATGTTAACCAAGGGGTTTTCTTATGTCACATTAGTTATAGTAGGGAGAGGGAAAAGGGGGGAAAGAGGTATTTATGACTGTCATAAACCTACCCCTAGGCCAACATCATGACACATGTTTTAACAGATTTCAAGCTAATCTTATAATTTAACGTTTGTTAACTTTTGTCTCTGAAGTGTCTAAGGGCACTATAAAGGGTCCATATAAAGGGTTAACTCCATCCCCTTACTGTTCCAAAGTGCATAGCAATATTGTGTGACGCAGAAATTGTACTGTAGATATAACTTTACTCAGTGAAACTTCAGTGGAGAGACATAGTATATTGAGCACACTATCGCAAACTCTTTGGAAATCTCTTAAAACGCTAAACATGATCAACTTTTAATAATACAGATAGAAGGAACAAAGAAAATAGCCACAAACAGGTGAGTAGAGAGATTGCAAGGATGTTTTATGTATTCTCTTGTTTTCTTAATTTAATGTAGAGACATAATTTGGGTTAAATTCTCTTTGGTAAAATGACTCATTTATATGCCATGTAAAGAAATGATTTATCAAGATTGATCCCATATGTGATCCGATCTGAATAAAACATCTCAACTGGAAACTATGAAAAGCAGCACCACGGGGTACTGACTCCAGGAAATGCTTTATGGTTTCACCTCTGGTTTCTGTCTAGATTTGGAAACCTCCAGCAGTCGCCTGTCTGTGCTCGGTCTGTCTACATGTGTTTACTGAGCCAGTCACCACTTCATATGGACACAACTTCTGCAAGGCCTGTATCAGCGGGTATTGGGTTACCACTGACCTGAGCCAGTGTCCAATGTGTAAGGAGAAATTCTACAGAAGACCTGAGCTTCGTGTCAACACAATGTTGAGAGGTTGCAGAAAATGTTAAGATAATGATCAAAGGTCAAATTGAGTCCTCTGCCTAACCTGGAGAAGTGTCCTGTGACATCTGCACGGGGAAGAGGCCCTGAAGTCTCAGCTTTAAAGAGACACAAGCTGATCAATCCTGTGCAGAACCTAGAAGACAAGATGTGTAAGAAGCACAACAGACCTCTAGAGCTGTTCTGTAGGACTGACAAGATGTGTGTGTGTGTCAGTTCTGCACAGACCACAAGTGTCATGACACTGTCCCTCTAGAGGAAGAGCGTGGAGAGAGGAAGGCTCAGCTTAGGAAGACTGAGGCAGAAGTGCAGCAGATGATCCAGGAGAGACTGAAAAAGGTTCAGGAGATCAAACACTCAGTAGATCTCAGCAAGAGAGAGGCAGAGAGAGAGATATCAGACAGTGTACAGGTCTTCACTGATCTGGTGCGCTCCATTGAGAGAAGCCAGGCTGAGCTCATTGAGGTGATTGAGGAGAAGCAGAAAGCAGCAGAGAGGCAGGCTGAAGGGCTCGTTAAAGAGCTGGAGCAGGAAATCACTGAGCTACAGAGGAGAAGCACTGAGCTGGAGCAGCTCTCACACACTGAGGACCACCTCTACCTCCTACGAGCTGTCCATCCCTCTGCACCCCTCCACCCACCAAAGACTGGTCTAGGATCAGTGTTCACAGTGATCTGTATGTGGGGACAGTGAGGAGAGTTGTGTTTCAACTGAAGGATACACTAAATAAAGATATGATGAGTGAAGTGAAGAAGTTGTGTGATGCTGAGTTGAAGAGGATTCAGCAGTATGCAGTGGATGTGACTCTGGACCCTGATACAGCACATCCCTACGTCATCATGTCTGAAGATGGGAAACAAGTGAGACATGAAAAAACATCAATTCATCTTCCTGACAACCCAAACATTTTTGATTGTTTTGGCAATGTTTTGGGAAAAGAGGGCTTCTCCTCAGGGAGATTTTACTATGAGGTGACTGTCAATGGGAAGACTGACTGGACTTTAGGAGTGGCCAGAGAGTCCATCAACAGGAAGGGGAAAATCACACTGACCCATGAGAATGGATACTGGACTGTGTGGCTGAGGAATGGAAATTAGTACATTGCTAACTCTAGCCCCACTGTCCCCCTCTCCCTGAGAGAGAATCCCCAGAAGGTGGGGGTGTTTGTGGATTATGAGGAGGGTCAGGTCTCCTTTTATGATGTGGAGGCCAGGTCTCATATCTACTCTTTCACTGACTGTTGTCACGCTCTGACCATAGAGAGCCATTGTTTCTCTATGGTGTAGTAGGTCAGGGCGGGACTGGGGTGTTCTAGTTTATAATTTCTATGTGGTGTTCTAGTTTATTATTTCTATGTGGCGTTCTAGTTTTCATATTTCTATGTTGGTGTGCTTGATATGGTTCCCAATTAGAGGCAGCTGGTAATCGTTGTCTCTAATTGGGGATCATATTTAGGTAGCCTTTTTCCACTTGTGTTTTGTGGGATATTGTATTTTGAGTAAGTGTATGTAGCACCTCTGTAGTCACTGTTCGTTTATTGTTTATGTTAAGTTTCACTAATAATAAATTATGTGGAACCCAACATTCGCTGCGCCTTTGTCCGTTTCTACAAGGATCGTGACAACTGTACCTTTGCTGAGAAACTCTATCCATACTTTTGCCTGTGGCCTAACTATGGTAGTAAAAACTCTGCCCCTCTGATCATCTCTCCTGTCTATCACACAGACTGATTAACAATGTCACAATATTGCCTACATGCATCGATGAGGAAGGATTTTATTTTTGCAATATTACAGGTAATACGTTTACAAATCATAGATAGTTAAGTAACACCACAATTATGAATATTTACCTGATGTCCTCAATCAAATTAAAATGTAAAATATTCTCTAATCTCTCTGTTTTAACATATAAATACATGCTTTTATTTAATGAAAAGGAAAACATTCTTTACTTCAAATTTACTTCAATATAAACAGTGATAAAAGTTGCATGACTGATTATTCTTAAGTCCATATATTCTTAAATTTGACAATCCATAGGTTATATGCTAAAGTGGATGATGCATCACTGTATATTCGGAAAGTATTCAGACCACTTGACTTTTTCCACATTTTGTTACGTTACAGCCTTATTCTAAAATTGATTAACTTGTTTTTTTCATGATCAATCTACACACAAAACCCCATAATGACAAAGCGAAAACAGGAGATTTTGGAACCAGCAAGACTCTTCCTAGAGCTGGCCGCTCGACCAAACTGAGCAATCGGGCGAAAAGGGGCCTTGGCCAGGGAAGTGGCCAAGAACCAGATGGTCATGCTGACAGAGCTCCAGAGTTCCTCTGAAGATGTGAGAACCTTCCAGAAGGACAACCATATCTGCAGCACTCCACCAATCAGGCCTTTATGGTAGAGCGGCCAGACGGAAGCCTTTCCTCAGTAAAAGGAACATGACAGCCCACTTGGAGTTTGCCAAAAGGTACCTAAGGACTCTCAGACCATGAGAAACAAGATTCTCTGGTCTGATGAAACCAAGATTGAAGTCTTTGGCCTGAATGCCAATTGTCACATCTGGAGGAAACCTGGCACCATTCCTACGGTGAAGCATGGTGCTGGCAGCGTCATGCTGTGGGGATGTTTTTCAGCGGCAGGGACTGGGAGACTAGTCAGGATTGAGGGAAAGATGAATGGAGCAAAGTACAGAGAGATCCTTGATGAAAACCTGCTCAAGAGCACTCAGGACCTCAGAATGGGGCAAAGGTTCACCTTCCAACAAGACAACAACCCTAAGCACACAACCCTAAGCACACAGCCAGAGCCCGGACTTCGAACATCTCTGGAGAGACCTGGAAATAGCTGTGCAGTGACGCTCCCCATGCAACCTGACAGAGCATGAGAGAATCTCCAGAGAAGAGTGGGAGAAACTCCCCAAATACAGGTGTGCCAAGCTTGTAGCATCATACCCAAGAAGACTTGAGGCTGTAATCGCTGCCAAAGGTGCTTCAACAGTGTACTGAGTAAAGGGTCTGAATACTTATATAAATGTGGGGGGGGGGAGAAAAAAAAAAAAAAGTACAATGTTTTTGCTTTGTCATTATGGGGTACTGTGTGTAGATTGAGGGGGGGGGGGGTCATCAATTATAAAATAAAGCTGTAACGTAACAAAATGTGGAAAAAGTCAAGGGGTCGGAATACTTTCCAAATACACTGTATTTGCAATCAAATAACCCTCTCTACCTGCCTCTCTCAACCTCTTTGTCCCTCTTTTACACTGTCAGTCATCTGTCACAGTAGTTAGCTAGAATTGATGACAATGCCTGAAAAAGAAAATGTGTTGCCTTCAAAATGTTTGGTGGGACAAAACAATCTCTCTACTGCCAGTAAAGAGGTTCACTACACATATTTCATGTCTTTGTGCAACAGTGCATTGGCATTAGGCAGTGGAGGCATGGACACAAAGATTAGCTGGGTGATGTATCACAGTGTAGAGAACAAACAGCAATACAATACTGTAAACCCTTTGACCAGCTGTCACAATGCTTTCCCTTAATGTGGCAAATGTCAAATGTTCAGGTCCATTTAAAAAGCATTAGAGCCAAGTTAGGCTTTGAGTAAAACACACTCAAACAGGCATACACATAAACACTCTCTCTCACACACTATAGCATTAGCCAAAGGTCAGTGAGTACGCTGTTCAAGTCCATCTCCATATTTGACTACAGAAAAACACTTAGCAGATCTCCCAATTAGACCTACCCTGATGGCCTAAAGAGGCATGTAAGCTACCCAGCAGCGCACACACACACACACACACAATTATCTCCAGCGCTCCATTTCATGTTGACAGACATACTCTCTGCAGAGGCTTCTTCACGTTCTACATATTTCAAAGGGTTCTGTCTGAGCAAACAGAATCTTCAAATGATTTCATCTCAAAAGAACTCACAGAAACATTAAAAAAACATATCTCCAAAACACATTTACACAAGGACAAACACACACACAGACTTCAGGGACATATTTGATACTCTTATTTGATAATCATCATCAACGCCAACAACAACTTTTCAAAACCAACTTTTTTTTTAAAGCACACATAAAAACAGTAAAAACACACCAACAAAATCCCTTTGGATAATTGTACCACATGCACTGACTTCAAAGGTTCCTCTGAGGCCGTCGCACAGAGAGAGATAATAAATGTCACAATAGAAATTGTGTTGTGTTTCTCTGTCAATTAGAGGTCTCTTTAATAAGAGACCAAGCAAGGCAGGGGGAACGGAACCCCTCCTACGGAAAGCCACAGAGATCAAGCCTAACAAGAAGCTCAACTGACAGTTCTGGTCCTCCCCTGAAGAATGAGGGACACAGTCACTGTCAGTCAATCGAACACACGCTATCATAAATACAGCAGATACACACACGCACACACGCACACTAACTTGCGTTAAGTTGTATAGGTATACAGGTTTATGGAGAGATCTACTCAGATTTGAACTCTCTGATCAGCCATATGCATTCACTCATACCGTACAACACACACACACACACACACACACACACACACACACACACACACACACACACACACACACACACACACACACACACACACACACACACACACACACACACACACACACACACACACACACACACACTCCTCCGTCACAAACCCCCTCTGGACCTCAGCTATCTCGGTCTGAATATTTTTAAAGCAGAGGGCCCCAGTCAGAAACACATAACCCTGTGTGATGGGCCCCTCATCTCTCCTAGCTGTCTGTAAACATGCCTGCAGGAGATGACATTATCGGGCAGAGCTAACACAGACCTAATGGATATGGAGAAGGGCTAACTCACAGGGCAGAGACACGTCTCATAAACACTGGCTACGGCTGTGTTTCAAATGGCAGCGTATTAACCATATAGTACACTTCCTGTATATGAACTCAGCAAACAAATAAACGTCCTCTCACTGTCAACTGCGTTTATTTTCAGCAAACTTAACATGTGTAAATATTTGTATGAACATAAGATTCAACAACTGAGACATAAACTGAACAAGTTCCACAGACATGTGACTAACAGAAATGGAATAATGTATCCCTGAAGAAAGGGGGGTCAAAATCAAAAGTGACAGTCAGTATCTGGTGTGGCCACCAGCTGCATTAAGTACTGCAGTGCATTTCCTCCTCATGTACTGCACCAGGTTTGCCAGTTCTTGCTGTGAGATGTTACCCCACTCTTCCACCAAGGCACCTGCAAGTTCCCGGACATTTCTGGGGGGGAATGGCCCTAGCCCTCACCCTCCGATCCAACAGGTCCCAGACGTGCTCAATGGGATTGAGATCCGGGCTCTTCGCTGGCCATGGCAGAACAATGACATTCCTGTCTTTCAGGAAATCACGCACAGAACGAGCAGTATGGCTGGTGGCATTGTCATGCTGGAGGGTCATGTCAGGATGAGCCTGCAGGAAGGGTACCACATGAGGGAGGATGTCTTCCCTATAACACACAGCGTTGAGATTGCCTGCAATGACAACAAGCTCAGTCCGATAATGCTGTGACACACCGCCCCAGACCATGACGGACCCTCAACCTCCAAATCGATCCCGCTCCAGAGTACAGGCCTCGGTGTGATGCTCATTCCTTCGACGATAAACACGAATCCGACCCTCACCCCTGGTGAGACAAAACCACGACTCGTCAGTGAAGAGCACTTTTTGCCAATTCTGTCTGGTCCAGAGACGGTGGGTTTGTGCCCATAGACAACGTTGTTGACGGTGATGTCTGGTGAGGACCTGACTTACAACATGCCTACAAGCCCTCAGTCCAGCCTCTCTCAGCCTTTTGCGGACAGTCTGAGCACTGATGGAGGGATTGTGCATTCCTGGTGTAACTCGGGCAGTTGTTGTTGCCATCCTGTACCTGTCCCGCAGGTGTGCTGTTTGGATGTACCGATTCTGTGCAGGTGTTGTTACACGTGGTCTGCCACTGCGCGGACCATCAGCTGTCCGTCCGGTCTCGCTGTAGCGCTGCCTTAGGCGTCTCACTTTAAGGACATTGGAATTTATTGCCCTGGCCACATCTGCAGTCCTCATGCCTCCTTGCAGCATACCTAAGGCACGTTCACACAGATGAGCAGGGACCCTGGGCATCTTCATTTTGGTGTTTTTCAGAGTCAGTAGAAAGGCCTCTTTAGTGTCATAAGTTTTCATAACTGTGACCTTAATTGCCTACCGTCTGTAATTAGTGTCTTAACGACCGTTCCACAGGTGCATGTTCATTAATTGTTTATGGTTCATTGAACAAGCATGGGAAACAGTGTTTAAACACTTTACAATGAAGATCTGTGAAGTTATTTGGATTTTTATGAATTATCTTTGAAAGACAGGGTCCTGAAAAAGGGACGTTTCTTTTTTTGCTGAGTTTAGTACTCTGCTTATAGTGAATATGGTTATAGTGGTCAACCACTTTTAGTGATCAATTTCTCCTGCCTGGATGTGATCCCTGTAAGAGGAGTTCTCAGTATTTCCATATGCAGGGCACTTTTAAACAAGGCATATACAGCACATAAGGTTGCTTGGAATAAGAGCATGCCGTGTGATTAATGTACTGCAACTGTAGTGTAAAATACTGTGCTCTCTACTGAGACAGGAAGCGGTTAAAACATCTGTACTCCCATCCGATTGGCTGCTCTCCAGCTGCGTGGGCTGACGATAAACGGGTGCCAAACAAATTAGGCAGGAGAGAAAAAATATGCTCACCACAACAAAAATCACCAGACATCTTTTTGATGAGACATTTACTAAATAATCTCCCAATTACTGTTCAGGCCCCTGGCCTGTGTGTGTGTGTGGGGGGCCCCCTGGCCCATGTGTTGGGTCCCTGGGGCTAATTGAATGACAATTCATCCATCTAAAAACAGGCCTTCACACTCCCTTCTCTCTTCTCACTCACTCTTTTCCGTCACTCTCTGTTCCTCCTCTCTGTTGCATGCTCCCTTTACTTTCTTTCTTTCATTCGCCCCTCATTCTCTTTCTCTCCCTCCATTGTCACGTTGGCTTGTTTAATCACAGTTCCGGACCGCTTATCACCAGAGTATGTGAACGGAACTGGAGCGGAGTAAAGAGTGCCCAATTTGACTGTGAACGAGATTCCCAAAGGCTGGAGGGTCGGCCTAGTCGCCCGCTCCAATTTCACTACACTTGTGCTCCAGTAGCGCTCACTTCATGAACTCAGGTCATGTCTGGCCCGGCATGCATTTGTAGTCTACTTGTGTGCTGCTAAAGCCCCTTGCTTTAACTACTGTCATGGAGTTCACTAAATATTGTCATAAAGAAACTGACAAAGCACACAGGTGCAAAATCAAGGTGACTTACAAAGATGAGGACCAAGAGCAAGAGAGGGAGTGTGGTGATGTAACTAAATAATCATTGTGGAATCTGAAAAGACACATATCCTGAAAGCATGATGGTGTACTTACTACATGCACATGCTAACAGAAAGGAACGAGGTGGGTAGTGTGTCATTGTAGCAAATTATTTACAAACTAAAAATCAGATCTCTTAAAGGTTTTGTTCATTTTTGCTCTATTATCTCTATACAATAGGCCATAATTGATTTTGGCCCAATAGGCCTGGCATATGCTCACTTTCAAGGAGCTTTCCGTTTTGATTGGTTTATTTTGCCTAAAAACCATTTGGCCTACCTATAGAGAAGTTTAAAAACAACTCTGCATGTCCGCCCAGCCTGGCAAGAGTGGCCAAAAGGGTGTTTAGCATCCCCAGTGGCTCTGCAAGCGGGTAGAGGATTATCTCTGCTGCTGGCCTGTTCTCCAGGCACCATCGCAAGCTGGTTAAACTCGTATTTCTAAAATAAATTCAAAGACACTGTAGACTGAGCCTAATAAGACATTTTTCGTTTAACTTGGATTTAAATTCTAAGTTACAGCCTATATGCGGAATTTATAGACTTGAATGATTTAATATACAAAATGTTGTTTAAATGCAGAGTGCTTTATGTCCCTACCAGCCTATTGTGTCACACTCGCAAATTCTTCACAATGTTTTTCTTTGTAGGTTATAGCCTTGATATAATATAGCCAAAATCATTCATTTTCGTTTGTTCTTAGGCTCTCTGTCTGGCTCCTGACCTATTTAGAGTGTTATATGCTGTTTAATATGACATGTAGCCTATTTGAAATGATGAGGGCTTCTTACATTCCCCTTTTCATGTTTATTAAAGTACTTTTCATTCCAATCATATGGCTTGGTTTCAATACTTCACAACCAAATTGTAGGTCCAAGTAGTCACTAAAATAGATAGGTGTTGGTTAAATTGTGATTTTAATGAATTAAGCTAATTTGTGGTATCAGTTTTTTTTCCTGTGAGCGTGGAGCGGTTTTTAGCGGTTGGAAAGGATGTGGAGTGCCGGAGCAAGCATCGCTTTGTGAGCGATGAGCAGGATTTCGCACCGCTCAACACCGTGCACATACCCTGCTTATCAGTGACAGGTCTCCAAACAGGCCAGAGAGCTGTGGCCCAAGGGCTCTCATTACAGATAGTTGACTGTGCGCACACACACACACACACACACACACACACACACACACACACACACACACACACACACACACACACACACACACACACACACACACACACACACACACACACACACACACACACACACACAGGCTCACAAACTATCTCCATCTTTCTCTCCCTCCTTAAGTCCTTCCCTCTTGCTCTCTCTCTCCCTCTATTTTCCCTCCCTCTCCCTCCCTCAGTTCCATCAGTTAGTCCAGCCTATAGATAATTAAACACCATCAGCTGTTAATGTAAGGCCCAAATTAAATCAGCATCTATTAAATCTTTGCAGCATATCAAAGAGCCAGGCGTGGGGAGAGATTTAACGCACCCCCAACATATCACTAACCTATCTCCAACGCATATCTAATGCATGTTGACAGCTACTGCAGTCCAGAAGAAAGGGCGACCGGAGGGAAGAGTGGGAGAAAAGAGAAAAAGAGATATGGAGGGGGTGGAAAGAGATGGGGAGAAAGAGTGAAAGAGGATAAGAGAGAGAGAGAAAGGTAGAGAGAAGGAGAGAGGAAGTGGGGGTTTGGCTGGAAATGCTATTGGATCTTCCTCGCTGAATTCCTGAGACGATCCGTATTTCCTGTTCCTTGGCACCAGTATCAAAGACAGTACAGTGAGACGAGAGGCCGGAAAAGAGTGTGTTTTCACTGAATACCCTCTCCCTCTCCTCATCCTCTCTCTATGCCTTCATACACATACTCTCTCTCTCCCTCTAACAGGGCCTGTGGAGCTCATATACTCTCTGTCTCTCCCTCTAACAGGGCCTGTGGAGCTCATATACTCTCTGTCTCTCCCTCTAACAGGGCCTGTGGAGCTCATATACTATCTGTCTCTCCCTCTAACAGGGCCTGTGGAGCTCATATACTCTCTGTCTCTCCCTCTAACAGGGCCTGTGGAGCTCATATACTCTCTGTCTCTCCCTCTAACAGGGCCTGTGGAGCTCACAGCAGACACATACAACTCAACACATACAACAACTTGTGGTCCCGTGTGGCTCAGTTGGTAGAGCATGGCGCTTGCAACGCCAGGGTTGTGGGTTCAATTCCCACGGGGGGACCAGGGTTCAATTCCCACGGGGGGACCAGGATGAATATGTATGAACTTTCCAATTTGTAAGTCGCTCTGGATAAGAGCGTCTGCTAAATGACGTAAATGTAACTCTTTTCTGTTCCATCCCTTTCTGCTGGGTTCGTTCACACACACACACACACACACACACTCCGAGGTCTCCACACCGCAGGCCCCATGGCAGATCGGCTTTCAGAGAAGAAATATGATGTGTGTGCGGTCAAATTAGAGATTCCTTCTTCTGCACTAACACACACGCCATCCCTCAGAGAGAGTTCCTGTCACCACTGGCTGAGACACTGATAGGGCGCTGGGCTTGTCTTTGGAGCTTTAACATACTGCAAAGGATTACACAAAAACACAAACACATGAACACACACACACACAAACATTATTATTTCACATTTGTCTCTTACCCTCTCCCCCCACACCAATTCATCTCTCCCTCCTTCCCCTCTCATTCTATCTCCATTCATCTCTCCATCGTGTTGTGGTGTCATAGCCACACCCCAGAGATGGTGGTGAGGTCAACAAAACAAAGGAGATGATTGTGGACTTCAGGAAACAGCAGAGGGAGCACCCCCCTATCCACATCGACGGGACAGTAGTGGAGAGGGTAGTAAGTTTTAAGTTCCTCGGTGTACACATCACGGACAAACTGAATTGGTCCACCCACACAGACAGCGTGGTGAAGAAGGCGCAGCAGCGCCTCTTCAACCTCAGGAGGCTGAAGAAATCAGGCTTGTCACCAAAAGCACTCACAAACTTCTACAGATGCACAATCGAGAGCATCCTGTCGGGCTGTATCACCGCCTGGTACGGCAACTGCTCCGCCCACAACCGTAAGGCTCTCCAGAGGGTAGTGAGGTCTGCACAACGCATCACCGGGGGCAAACTACCTGCCCTCCAGGACACTACACCACCCGATGTCACAGGAAGGCCATAAAGATCATCAAGGACAACAACCACCCGAGCCACTGCCTGTTCAACCCGCTATCATCCAGAAGGCGAGGTCAGTACAGGTGCATCAAAGCAGGGACCGAGAGACTGAAAAACAGCTTCTATTTCAAGGCCATCAGACTGTTAAACAGCCACCACTAACATTTAGTGGCCGCTGCCAACATACTGACTCAACTCCAGCCACTTTAAAAATGGGAATTGATGGAAATTATGTAAAAATGTATCACTAGCCACTTTAAACAATGCCACTTAATATAATGTTTACATATCCTACATTACTCATCTCATATGTATATGTATATACTGTACTCTATATCATCTACTGCATCTTGCCATCTTTATGTAATACATGTATCACTAGCCACTTTAAACTATGCCACTTTATGTTTACATAGCCTACATTACTCATCTCATATGTATAGACTGTACACTATACCATCTACTGGATCTTGCCTATGCCGTTCTGTACCATCACTCATTCATATATCTTTATGTACATATTCTTTATCCCTTTACACTTGTGTGTATAAGGTAGTAGTTGTGGAATTGTTAGGTTAGATTACTTGTTGGTTATTACTGCATTGTCGGAACTAGAAGCACAAGCATTTCGCTACACTCGCATTAACATCTGCTAACCATGTGTATGTGACAAATAAAATTTGATTTGATTTGATTTGGTTGGTGTGTGGTGAGTAGCAGATGCTACTAGTGATGATGTTGGTCTGGAGGGGATGAGAGAGAGTCCAAGCCCAGCATCAGTGCTTGGTTTGGGGTATGACTCAAGGCTGCAGTGCTGGTGGTTGGAGGTATGGAGCTCCACACATGAAAGAGGGGACGAAGAGAAGACTGTGGGCCAGGAGCAGTTTTGGTGACTGAGGACAGGGAGCATAGATCAGGGTTGTGGCCCAGACATGGTGCCTGATTGTGGACATAACTCTGGGCGTTCTCTGGTGGCTGGAGGGAATTGAAGTTGTGTGTGCAGTTTGTGTGTGTTTTCTGGCTGGAGACGCAGAGGCATGTTGCTGTGCCATGTAAACACACAGCCAGGCCTGGCAGCTGGCCAACACGGCTGTTCGAGTGAGTGTGTGTGTGTGTGTGTGTGTGTGTGTGTGTGTGTGTGTGTGTGTGTGTGTGTGTGTGTGTGTGTGTGTGTGTGTGTGTGTGTGTGTGTGTGTGTGTGTGTGTGTGTTGGGAATAGAACAATAAAACAAGTAAAACACAAAAACATTAAACAAGCAACAACCCTGTACTGTAACTTAGCAACAGAACAGTGTCTTAAAGCTATAGGAGTCAACATTGAAGTCACCACTAACTATTTAGCAGGCAGCTTTAGTCCAGAGCAGCAGAGGGAAAAAGCAAAGCCACGAGTAAGTAGCAGCAGTAGTGCTATACACCATTCATCAGCCCACAGTAGGGGTTAGTGGTGCACTCATTCACTATCACACCAGTACAGCTGTAGTAATACTACAACAATACTGAAGGCTATTACAGAGGCTTAGCAGTGAGTCTCTATGAGAGGCCTGTAGTCCAGGGCTGTCTGTCAGCGTTAGCACTCTCTCACACACACAGTTTGAGCTCTCCACTGTCATATTAAGAGGTGTCCATCCAGAGGAAGACATAAACAAGACACAGGACATGGCTTAGAGAGACACGATGCCAAGAGTAGATTTCTGGCAGGACGTGGTGTGATGAGCGAACACAAAGAAAAACATCCAACTACTAAGGGACACATTTACACACAGAGACACACATGGATAGTGACGCACACACACCCAGACACACTCAAGTCCCACAGCCATACGACTCAATGACAGATGCCTGGGGCAGTTACCCTAACATAACCCCCTAATACAAACACACACGTCCCCCCTCACTGTTAAATCCTTTAATGTGTTATCAGAGGCCAGCCCACTGAACACAGGCTAATTCCAGCACATTCCAACACTGCATGGGGTGGAGGCCCCCAAAACATCAGGACCTGGCTTTGGCAGGGTGGACTACACACACACACAGACACACACACAGACACACACACAGACACACACACAGACACACACTCAGTCTATGTAGCAGTAGTTTTCACCCGTCTCTCCCTTCGTCTGATCCATGACATTCCCATACCAACATTTGGCCTGTTACTGTACACACGTGTTATTCTGTCTCTATAGATGGCTGATCCACCAACTTAACTGGCTGGTCCAGCCGTGCTTTTAGGAGAACAGTCAACAGTTAGGAGAGAATAACAGGAACCCTGGTCTGTAGGAATACTGAAATGACCTGGGTGGAGGGTGCACACACACAAACACACACACAAAGATGTGTTTCTTTACAACACACACATACAGCTAATTACATATAACCAGCTCATACACACACAAGCCGACAACAGTGACAAAGGGCTTCTTAGGCAATCAAGCCGTCTTAACACACCCACTCACAGACACACACACTCACAGACACACACACACACACACACACAGAGGACTTACAAGAGGAGGGGCTTGCGGCAGAGCACCAGGGCGTCGTAGAGCACACACACCCCGAAGACGGTGATGCCCGTCTCCTTGACCAGCATGGCACAGGTGCCCAGCAGCAGACTGGCACCCAGCGCCCACACAGACACCGTGGAGGGCAGAGAGTCTGCAGAACCACACACACCCACACTCCTGGGGAGAGAGAGGAGGGGGAGGAGGGGGAGGAGGGAGTGCTATTAAGTAAAGAGAAAATGATGCCCACAGTGTAAAAAAAACTACACAATCCACCCCCCAGAGTAGTGAGAGAGAGAGAGAGAGAGAGAGAGAGAGAGAGAGAGAGAGAGAGAGAGAGAGAGAGAGAGAGAGAGAGAGAGAGAGAGTTAGGGTTTTCTTACCTAATATAGGAGAGAAAGGCCAGGAGGAACAGCATGCAGGCCAAGACATCCGCCCTGCCCACGATACCAGATACCTGAAACATACACACACAGAGTTGACATTAGTCCTGCGGCTCAGGTGACCCGGACAACCTGTAGACTAGCGACAGAGTAGAGTGGGTGTCCATAGGTAAGTCTATTATGTTGCTAGGTTACACTGAGACACATAACTCTGTTACATAGCACTGTGTTATGGAACAGTCTGTCAGCAGAAGTCCAGAGACAGTTCAGGGCAGGTTGGAGATGAGACAGTAATATCTGTATATTTACCACAAAGTGCCCTGATGTTTGAGTCTCTTCTCCAAGAGAGAGACCTAGTTAGGTGGCAATACTTAAAGTGTGATATGTTAGCTGGTGATATGTTAGGTTGTGTTACAGTTCTGTTTGGGTCTGGGGTACGTTATGTTCCAGTGAGGTCTGCAGTTTGTAAGTCTCTGCTGCAGTGAGGTAGTTAGTCAGACTGGATGAGCACACTGACATGTCCAACTGGGACTGAGATAAAAAACACAGACAGAGACAGAGAAATAGAGCGAGAGAGAAAGACAGAAACAGAGAGAGCGACAGAGACAGAGAGAGCGAGAGAGACAGAGAGAGCGACAGAGACAGAGAGAGCGACAGAGACAGAGAGAGCGACAGAGACAGAGAGAGCGACAGAGACAGAGAGGGCGACAGAGACAGAGAGAGACAGAGAGAGCAACAGAGAGGGCGACAGAGAGGGCGACAGAGACAGAGAGAGCGACAGAGAGAGCGACAGACACACCGAGAGAGACAGAGAGAGAGAAAAAGTCATACTCAGAGATGAACAGGGTCGGATAGGAACTGTGAGATCATAAATCTCAAAACCTCCAGGATAGGAAGACGGGGGGATGGAGAGAGGGAGGGGTACGGAGGAGAGAGGAGCGGGATAGCAATAGATGAGGAGGACAGGAAGGAGTAGATTGATTGCCACCCTCCAGAGAGTCTGTAAATATAACAGTCGGTCCCAGAACCTTTTAATCAAACTGGCAAAACAGCCAACCTCTGTCACTGTGTGTGTGTGTGTGTGTGTGTGTGTGTGTGTGTGTGTGTGTGTGTGTGTGTGTGTGTGTGTGTGTGTGTGTGTGTGTGTGTGTGTGTGTGTGTGGGTGTGTGTGTGTGTGTGTGTGTGTGTGTGTGTGTGAGGGTACAGGGACCTCGATTCGGTCCGCACTGTGAATCCAAATTAATACATACAAGATATATTTTAAAAACACTAGGCTAACACTGCATTTTAGGCCTCTTGCGTAAATCTGAGCTAAAAAAAAAAACTACATTTCAGGCTATTCCGTAAACGAAAACTACAGCCTATGTGCACGTTGCAATCCCTATAACAGCCCGGAACTAGTTTTGTGTGATGGCGAGTGATGGAGTCGTTAAATCAGAATACTCTATCATCATTTAAATCTCCAGTTTGGGAACATTAGGGCTCCCCAGTAGATTAGAACGGCGATGGAGAGAGAGAGAGAGTATGTCACCACCGCTCAACGAGAATAGCCTATGCAGCTGCCAACACACTTCGCCCTCTCGCCCCCATTTCAGAAAACAGGTAGTATCCGCTCTATCCGCTCGTTAAAGCCAAAATTGTCAATGAATTGGCCAATGACCCTGTGTTGTACTTACTACAGATGGATGGACCTCCAGGTCTACAGAGAGATACTTAACAGTCGGCAGGTTTCCATTGGCCCAGATTTATTCGACAGAAGCAGTGACATTGCAACACGTGTAATGGAAACAGCCGATATAGGAGACATTTTCAAAAGATCGACAACATTTTTATCCATTTGACATGGGTGGATTTTTATTTTGTCGAACTTTCTTTGTGACAAAATTATGGATTTTATTTTTTTATATATAAATTATGATTGGCGAATACTTTTGAAGGTACGCGTAAGGTCATCACGTAACTATAAGCTCCACTCTACATTTAATTATATTTTTTCCAACTATTAAAAAAACAAACATTTGTCAAGGATTATCCTGACTTTGATGAATGCCAGAATTGCTTTTCTGGTTGACTGGCAAGTTTCACCATCCATTTATTTCAGATGTACAGTAGTGCACGTTTCCCAATGGCACGGACCATGTTGGCACAGGATAATTATTAGAACATGGCTAATATTAGTAAATGATTGCATTCTATACATGCTGGCTTTCTTCAGGCTATACCGGAGACATGAAACAGATGGGAGGGAATACAGTCTGTCACCAGTTTATTCAATTTGACTAAATGGGTCACGGAAACACTTCAACCACAAACATGTTATTCGACATTGTAGGTTTTTCCCAAAAAGTTTTTGGTTTGTTTGTTGCTGTGGCATCGTTATGTCCAGCTGTTTTTAAATCGACACAAGATCGTTCAAATGGAAACGCACCCTAGCAGGCAATAGTCGCGTCTATTTTCTATGCAAACGTTCTAAACTTCAAAGAAAAACTAAATAACTGGACAAGTTAATAGAAACATAGCTAGTGAGAGCCAGGTGTGGGAAATGAGAAGTAGACACGCCTCCTTTATGAGAGTCACACAAGAGCGCATATTTTTATTTTTGTAAGAAGATATTATAGCATAATATGTCTGAGCCATGTTTACATATTCATTTCACATGCATATTGCACTTATTTGAGTGTTGTTGTTGAGTAATCGTCGGTTTGTATTTAAGAAAATACAAAGTGTTGGTATTATTCCTGATGGTGCTCTCATTAAGCATATTTTGACTCATGATCATATATGGAATCAGGAATACAAACACTTTGTATTTTTCTAAATAAACAAAAATGACCTACAGTAACTGTTGGCATTTCCTTTTCCTGCTGTAGAAGCTCATCAGTAAAGCAGGGGGAGGAGCCCAGTATCTTATATATTTCATTAATGAGGAAGAAGACAAGAGTCTTCCACCCTGTCCTCGCTCTTCTCCCTCTTCTCTCCCACCCCCTCATCCAATTGCCCTTCATCCTTCACCTCTGTTCTTTCTCTCCTTTCATCTTCCTCCATCCATCCCTGCCTCCCACTGTGACTGAAGGTGACTCAGCAGTGTCATCTCGGTACACACACCACACATTCTTTAACAGTATATCTCAACTCAAAAACACTCCCAGCCTTAAAACTCACTTAAAATATCTAAATCAGACCTTTAATGTCCTAACCCATGGAGTACCAGCTGTGTGTGTGCGCACGCAGTGAGAAACACACATTCTAGAACATTCTGAGCCACACCCTTCTAGGGCTGCAGCTGTTTCTAATAGAATGTGCTTTAGAGACACACCCTGCCCCCTGGAATTGTCTAATGGGACATTTGGTACTGATTTACTGTGTTTTCTCTCTCTCTTTTTCTCTCTCTCTTTTTCTCTCTCTCTTTTTCTCTCTCTCTCTCTCCCTCTCCCTCTCCCTCTCCCTCTGGGATTTGAGTACTCTATCCTGATCGCACACACGCCTACTACAGTGCAGTACTACCTCACCACACTACAGTAAAGTACTACCTCACCAAACACCTCTACTACAGTCAAGTACTACCTCACCACACACGCCTACTAAAGTCAAGTACTATCTCACCACACACGCCTACTACAGTAGTCAGTGATTAGCCTTGTCCAAGCCAGAACGGCCTGGGCCCATCCTGTTTCTGTAGCGTGAGGCAGCTTGATGTACAAGTACACCCCCTAGTCAGTACCATACTACTCCTATTTAACCCAGCACCAAACATGTCCATAAACGGACACAAAGGTGTTTCAATAATAGCTATTGTGTTGACCAGAGCTGCTGTAATAGTAAGTATGGCTCTCCCACCTCTCCACTGCTGTCTCCTGGCCTGGTCTTCTCCACACACACTGGGCTCTCTTCACTGGCACAAACACACACACACACACACACACACACACACACACACACACACACACACACACACACACACACACACACACACACACACACACAAATGCAGACTACCTCATTCTAGCCACTTACATCATTTTGCAGGAATTTGAACACAGCTGCTGCTTCCCCACTCTAAAATCTACACGTGGAGTAGAATATACAATACAGCCCAAGGACACAGACCCAAACACATACAGTATATCACACACATCACACACACACACACTCTCTCTCAGGTCTGCAAAATAACTATTTTCTCAATAACATGGTTTTAAAAGTCAGGAGAAAAATGACTATCTACAGTATGGCGTCCCTCACCTCTGTCTGGCCTGTCTTTTCCCTACAGCTAACACACTCAACATCTACTTTGCCATGCCAACCATGAGTGTGCCTAAGTGGACAGTGAGACACACAGACGCTCAGTGGGATCCCCACATGACCTGACCAGTCTGTCTCAGCAGCCGCCATTGAGAAGAGAGGAGAGTGGGATGAATGGAGGGCTTTCAGCCTTGAACAGCACCTCCATTCACTGGCTGCAGATCTGAATGACTGCATCTTTATGGCAGCCATATTGGATAGGGAGACAGGGACTGTGTGATGCCAGGAGCTTCACGGAGAAGGTGGATGAGGGATAGGCCACTTTTTAATCGCTGTCTGATTGTGTGTATATCCCTGCTCATCAGTATAAGTGAAGTGACCTCCAGCTGGTCCCCTGGCTAATGACGTAACCGGTTTACTGCACTGAGTTCATCAGACTCTGGCACCACTGGCACAGTCACTCACTGCAGAGACACAGCACTGCCAAAGACCTGCCACTACACAGCCGCGGCATCAGCCCCAGCCCTCAGAATGACTGACTACTTACTGCATGACTGCCTGGCAGACTGACACTGGGTGGAAATGGGACTGGGACTGAAGCTCCTGAAAACCTATGTTAGGGAGGCTAGTGCTAGTATGAGCTAGGAAGCTAAAGACTCATTTGAGTGGCTGTGGACAGGGGTTATGAGCTGGAGGTTGGTCCATGATTAGTTTATGGTTTAGGGAGAAGGTTGGGCGATGAAGCCTGGGCTGAAGCTGAGACTGGGGCCAGATGGAATGATGAAGGGACCTGTAGGATTAACACCAGAGAGACTAAGGCTGATTGGGATGTTAGACACAGACTGGGAGTAGTGTCTCTCTCTCTCTCCTCCTCCTCCTCCTCTTATCCTTCTCTCTCTCCACCGTCTCATACATTCCTCTGCCCCCTCGCTCTCTCCACATTTTTCTCTTTCGCCCTTTTCATCTATCTCTCTCTGTCTCTCTCTCTCTGTTTCACTCTCGCTCTCTCTCTGCAGAGCACTAACTTTAACACATCAGTCTTTCTTCTTCTTTCACCTGTGAGAATGAATTATGATTCGCATCCACACGGGATTTGCATTCATTTCCCAAATTGTAAAAATGTCCTTGCTACTTTTGAAACATTCAAGACCAAATTCATGGAGCTGGAACTGTAATATGAAAACGGGAAGGTTGCCTTTTCCAGACTTATTGAACAGGGACCTGATTCCCCAGTAGTGACACGAGTGAGTGAGAGCCCTGAGCTTGTCTCACATGCAAAGGCACAGTCACAGATTGCCATGTCAGAGGATGACTGCACGTGTCACAAGGTAGTGGTACTCTACAGTATGTGAAGGAATCCATGTGATTGGTCTTACACGTGAGGGAGGAGTCATTGAGAAGAAGCATGTCTGCTAGAGGGGGTTGTGTGTGTGTGTGCATACTCACAGCCTCAGTGTGTATGGGATGCACAGCGAAGAGAAGGGCGGTGAGGAAGGCCAGACGGGGGTCGTCGAACACGCAACGATCACACGTGTGCATGAGCAGACAGGTCACGGCACAGTGAAGACACACGTTGACCACATGGAAGTAGAGAGGGGTCATTCCACCCAAGAGGATGTTCAATCTGATGGAGAGAGAGAGAGAGAGAGAGAGAGAGAGAGAGAGAGAGAGAGAGAGAGAGAGAGAGAGAGAGAGAGATTGTAATCACCATTTTACCATCATAATTAGAGAGAAAAGAGACTTATTCAAACTAAAACTGCAGGATATGAAACATTTGCTGCTAATGCATCACAGCCACACTGTGTTGGGAACTGTGACCCTCCTTTACAGTTTCCTCCATCACCAATGACTACAGTCCAATCACAGCTGGGGTCAATTCCATTCGACCATAGTCAAATTAAATTCAGGACGGGTATCTAACTTAAGGTAATTACATGAATTGAATACAATTAAATTTAATTTTGGTTGAGGATATTCCCTTCCCTTAATTACCAGCTTTTTGATGGTGTAATAAGGCTGAGATAAGCAATTTGGAATCTTCATATAATATATCTTATATCTGCATATATTAGTCTGTTCAAATTACATTTTCCCCCCACCCACACAGTTATAACACAATAGTAAAATCTCCATTACACACCCAAGTACAGAAAACCATTAGTTCAGGTTATATAAAAACATTTCTCCGTGAGATTGTAATTACGCCCTCATATATTAAGCGATTCCTCCCCCGTCTCACAGTAGAGAAGCATCCCAACCCCAAACCTCCATTATGAATTCAATTACAGCACTACACCATCTCTGTAAAACAGCCTGTTTCTCTCATCATTAAACAGTCTGCACAGTCTGAGTCCTAATACTGAAGAAACCCATACATTTCCAGGATGAAAGACTTGGAGAATCTGAAAACAGAACTTAACGAGACAGAAGGGAATCTGAAGAGAACATAACATGGGTTTTAATGGGGGAAAGACCGTAGAGCTGATTGTCATACATAAGCGATAATGGGGACGCCTCATAAAAGCCATCGTCCAATCCGTTAAGTGATGATGAAAAGCAGGCTCCACCCCTCCTATATCCTGTGTTACATCATAGATCATACATAGTGGATGTTGTAGCATGCCCTGAGGAGAGGGTATTAACATGTGTAAGCCGGCCCTCCGATTGGATCGTGTTATAGGCCTTCTCAGTGAGTCATGGCGGATGTGCACTCTGTTATTAAAACTAATGCATTTCAATTAGAGACCAGAGACTGGACAGCGGACAATTTCCTGACAATGTGATCTGACCAGGAAAAACAAGGCCTTTCTTATACCCTACGACTAGGATCTGGACGTTCTCCACACCACATCCCCTGACCAGGAAAAACTCTGGGCCCACCACTGTAAAGGTGTCATTTTTGTTTCACCGTTGCCTAGCTGCAGAACTATAGTGCCTGTATTGTGATAGAAGAGAAGTGTTGAGACGTGCAGGTAGAGTGGTTACACTGGTCAAATCTGAAACAGACAGGTATCTAGCTCCCAAAGGACAAAGTAACTGTCCCCAGGCAGCCTGGTTGTACTGGAGGGGACAGGGGATATGACAGAGGCTTCAGCAGGTTATGTGTCTTTACACTGTTGTACCATGTTTATGCTATGTCCTCTGTGTGGGATTCGGGGGGGGGGGGGGGGGGGGGGGGGGGGCTGGACCGTAAACTGTGACGTGATCTCATAGCCTGTTTTTCTGTCATTCTCTGTTATTATGCCCCTCTTTTCATCTCATTCACTCCGTCCCTCCTTATATCTACCCCCTTTGTCCCCCTCCTGCTCTCTCCCCAAAGCCATTGTTCCATTAGTAGGCTACATTAGAGTGCTTCAGGGGTGTGTGTCCTTCACCTTGAGGACCGTCTCAGAGGCCCGACAGTGATCACTGACACAGAAACACACTGCTATAGTGAGCACAGGGCCCCCACAGGCACAGGTGTGGTGTATGTGTGCGTGCGTCGGTGTGTGTGTATGAGGTGTGAGTCTCCGGGTGTCAAAATGGCAGATCTTCAAGGACATGTGTGTGTGTGTGTGTGTGTGTGTGTGTGTGTGTGTGTGTGTGTGTGTGTGTGTGTGTGTGTGTGTGTGTGTGTGTGTGTGTGTGTGTGTGTGTCCATATGTACCACTGTCCCATATACTGTACATGTGTAAATATGCCCTTCTCCCAAAATAATGAAGCATACATGTAAATGTGAGTCAGATTTGCCCAATTTAGTCTGAATTTAAAGAAAATACAGAGGAGACCAGACAAGGCACTGTAGTGTCACTGAGACACTGACAACTCCTCTCCTCCCTTCGCTCTGTGCCGTCACAAAGTATTGGACTACAGGCTTGAGACAGACAGACACGCAGGAGTAGCTTGTGTATGTGCGTGAGCGTACACACCACAGAGAATACATCTGGCCGGTTTTGGGCTATATGTGTAGATGGAGATTCAGCTGCTTGGCTTGGCAGCAGTGTGTGGGTAACCAACTGCAGAACCAGAAGGAGAGCGCTACACAACCAGATGCTCCATCCATCGCCTCAAAAGAGAGAAACCCATTCAAAGCCTCAGCACATCAGCACAGCAGCCTTCCCTCTCCCCCTTACCCAGTGCACTAAGTATTCAGCACACACACAGCAGCTGACAACCTTTCTGTTGTCATAATCAGCATCACGCGTCTCCAGCTCTGAATGTGCCCTTTTCAAAGACGATGTTGATACCTACGCTCAACACTGAGGAATGTAGCGCAGAGAAGAAACACTTATTTGACATTTATTTTCTGGCGCTTCGTGCGGTGTCGGGGAGGAGCAGCACATGGTTGTCAGACGGTACAGGCTCTGAGAAGAGGTCAGAGGATACAGCGACAGACTGACAGTGGAGATGATGTCTTACTAAGCAATCAAAGTATTAGAATAGATAAGTCCCATACATAAGATGGTGTGTGAGTGAGTGAGTGTGTGTGTGTGTGTGTGTGTGTATCCACAGCCCTGTGCAAAGAAAAACCACAAAGCTTTACCAGGCAGAGAATGGGTCTATCCTGTGGTTGTCTACCGCCTGATGGTTCATATTAGTATTCCATCTATTGTTTATATTTCAACTTTCCTGTCTGCTGAAGAAAACCAAGCACTTTGTGCCCTCACTGATTACATACAGACCTGCTGGACATGTCTATTATTATAACACTTCACTTCACCCTCTTTTGGGCAACGGAGTGGCGCAACGGTGCTAAAGGCGTCACTACAGACCCTGGTTCGATTCCAGGCTGTATCACAACCGGCCGTGATTGGGAGTCCCATTGGGCAGCCGACAATTGGCTCAGCGTCCTCCGGGTTAAGGTTAGGCCATCATTGTAAATAAGAATTTGTTCTTTAACTGACTTGCCTAGTTAAATCAGGGTTATTAAATATCAATCCTACATGTGCTAGATAGAAACAGAGCCTAGAGTTCTGTCAATTATAATTTTTTGTGGTTTTCATATCAACATCTTTCGAATAGTCTGTAGTATGTTTTTCATCAATCTGTGAAATCTGTAAGCTATTATTAATGTTTCTGGTTGACTAAGGCTTGCGCCGAGAGCCAGACCCCTCCCGCGTACCATTGCGCTGCCTGTGACACGTCCTCTCCAGTGTGTGTGCCCGGAGATTAAATTGACACTGTCTGGAAAAGTTCCCTTGAACGACGACTGTTTGTTAAATTGACAACAACATTCAACACTAACATCCCGAAATGTGGCCGATCAATGTTCTGCAGCGTCAAACATATCCGCCAAAATACATTGAAGTGAACGTTGAGTGCGAATTCAGGAACTCCACAGCAAGCAACAAGTGTGTAGGCAAAAAACGGTCAACATCTGCCAGGTCCAGCTGTATTTCGACTCTAGGCTATTTGAAAATGTTTCAAGTTGCATTTCTGTAGCATATTCTAAGATCAAGGAGCACAAATAAAATCGGATTTTCTTGCGAGCGAGCAGTGTTCATGGCACGCTTCAGCAAGTTTAGCTAACTGCGCAACCGGACCGCCGTAGCAGTCTGATTATAACCCATTAGGCTACGTAATGTTTGTTTATGGTAGGTGCAGATGTGCGTCGTTCATAACCGCTGGCGATCGACCAAGCTCAACCCAGCTCAAAGCAAGAAGAAACCTACAGTAGGCTAGTCTATGACGTCAGCCTATTTCGGAGAACCGATACATGGTATTAATTGTATCGGATCACAAGTTGGATAGCTGACGAAGCCAGCGCATGTATGGACATTGCCACCAACTTCAGCAACGTTGTTTCTCATTCCAGCCCGAGACCCAGCTGTTCAAGTTAACTACAGAGACTTTGCAACCGGTGCTGGGAAGATAACCACAGAGAGCTATAGGGGAGAGAGTGAACTTACTTGAAGGTGAGGATGCATAACGGTCTGTAGGACTTGTGGCTTGTGTTATCCGCCATCCTCTTGCCCCAAAAGTCGTTGGTGAAGATGTTCTGCAGGCTGGACCCGGGCCGGACGTCGGGGTTATTGCTGATAGCCCACACATCGTCGTGCACGAACTCCCCGTGCAGAGAGTTGCTGTAGCACAGCGCGCACAGAGCCAGCAGCACCGCATATCGACCTGCTCCTCTCCCCGCTTCTAACGGGACCGACAGGCGGAGCGGGCCAGGGGTCTTCTCTCGTCCGTGTACTGTCATGTCGGCCCACGCCTGGCAACAAGCCGCTTGGGTCTGGGAAAAAGCCGGGGTGAATAGAGAGCCATATCAGTTCCGCTATACAGGCAGGTAGCGACTGTGTTGCCTACTGTGGGCTGCGGGGACTGACTATAAAGCACCCAGCGAAATGAGAAGCCTCCTCTTGACGCATGCGCACGGCGCAGTACGGTCCTTCCCGGAGCTGGAGAGATTCATTAGCACCACCTAGACCGAAAATCAATAGCGCGCGGCATACTGTTTCAGCCGATTGCTATGGCACGGACATGACCTTTATCTTTAGACTAGGCCAATAATAAACTAATGATTGTCTAGGACGGGCCATGCGGGGACGCGCTAATAGAGAGAGAGGGACATGCCCGTGTCCGGTCAGTCTGAGTGGGAGAGATGAGAAAACAAAGACATTGTCTGTCTCTGTCCCCGAGCTCGAGGTCACTGACTCTTACCCTGCCAAGCGCTTTATTATACACAAAAAATTAGGAGTTCAACAAGGGTTCTTCTAAGATCACCAAAGTTCTTCAAAGGACCTCAGGGTTCTTGGCACTGAAATTTGCCCCTAAAAGGTTATTCCCAAGAACCCAATAGGAGGAACCTCCTTAGTTGGTGGGGGTTCTGCCCAACTGAAACATTTGGATTTTGAAAAGGACAGCAGGATGATATTTGTGCAAATCTTTCTAAAACAGAAAATGGACACAATCTAATGGATGTCAATCAACAAAGAAGTAAGAATATGTAGGCTATGAGAATATGTTGTATTGGGCGCAGATGACTGTTTTTTTTGCCACTAAAATCATAATAAACACTGAGAACTAAACTATTGTCTTATGCATATTATTATTAACAAAAATAAAAGATTCCTGGAGTATCCTTTAGGGGTTCTTCAAATTGAAACTGTGGGGGAACCACTATAAGTTTTTCAAAGAACCCTTTAAAAGGGTTCTTCAAGGAATCCCTTTTAATGGATCCTCAAAGAACCTTTTGAAGAACCTTTTGGGGTACATTGAACTACTTCCCCTCCCCTGTTATTATTATTAATATTACACATAACAATAACCCAATATGTTTGTTCTCAGTGTTTATTAATACTGGCAAAGCAGAATTTAAAAAAATCTAAATATGAGGTAAACCCCCAGCAGAGCCCCAAGTCCAATGGGTTTATCCTCTGGCTGTTGATGTTAATGTATTAATGTTCTCCGTATCCATTGCCAGAATGATTTTGCAGTGCATGGTGATTGAACAGGTTTCCTGTTATATTCATCAGAGGTGTAGAGAGGGTGAAGTCTGTGAATCCCAACATTTTTATTATACAGATGATTAACAAAACATGCACATGACAGTATTCATACCTTGGATTTTATGGTGAATGTGAATGAAAAAAACTGTTTTAGTAATGGTTTTAATAATGGTTTTAATACACATATCTTGTCCATAATGTAGAGGCCTATGGGATATTCATTGAAGAGGTAAGGAAGGAGGATGGTACATGTGATCTGCATAACATACCAATAGACATACCTTTCTACTGTATGTCTCCTTGTCTGTATACCTGCCGACACAGACACATACGTGAGCAGCTCAGTCATCTGCACCCAATACAGCTAGCCTTCAACATATTCTTATAGCCTACATATTACCTCTGTTGATTGATACCCATTGGATTGTGTCCATTTTCTGTTTTAGAAATATTTGCACAAATTTGAAAAGACAATATCAATTTAGATCATACAAGGGACAAACCAAATCTTTACATTTTTCAGATGGGTGCCTGCACCTGCTGTACTTTCAAATTCAAATTCAAAATGTTCAGTTGGGCAGTTAGGTTCCTGTAAGAACCCCTACCAACTAAGGAGGTTCCTGGATGAACACCACCTCCTATGGGGTTCTTGCAGGAACCTAACAGCCCAACTGTTATTGCCAAGAACCCTAAGGTTCTTCAAAAAACTTTGAGGATCATAAAACCCTTGATGAACACCTCCTTTTTAGAGTGTATATGTGCCATTCAGAGGGGAATGGGCAAGACAAAAGATTTCAGTGCCTTTGAACGGGGTATGGTAGTAGGTGCCAGGCACACTGGTTTGCGTGTGTCAAGAACTGAAACAGTGCTGGGTTTTTCATGCTCAACAGTTTCCTGTGTGTTTCAAGAACGGTCTACCACCCAAAGGAAATCCAGCCAACTTGACACAACTGTGGGAAGCATTGGAGTCAACATGTGATAGAATCCCTGTGGAACCCTTTTGACACCTTGTAGTCCATGCCTCGATGAATTGACCATTTTCTGATAGCAAAAGGGAGTGCAACTCAATATTAGGAAGATGTCCCTGATGTTTTGTAAGCTCAGTGTAGACACGGGTAATAAACACATGTTTACAAGAGAGATAATCATAAATCAATGAACCATGATGATGGCTACGATGTAGGATATTGACCTGACCATAGCAGGTTATGATGAGTATAAGATTTAATATCCATCCACTTCCTTGTAGGCTACTGTACTAGGCCTACTGAAAAAAACATCCACTTGGTCTGCATGTTTAAGCTACACTTTCCAAAAACACCGTACATAAAAAGCCCCTCTTTCAAAGCATTACTTTAATCATTTCTAAATAGGCTGGTGTTGAGTTTGCCCTCAGCAGCAGAATGCAGGTATCGTGCCAGCCTGGTCGGTGGGAACGGCTGTTGAGTTGTATGATGATCATCCATCCAGCGGGCCCTGCTACAGGCACACCAGCTGGCCACTGCAACCCCACACCACTCCTGCTGCTGTCCTCCACAGAAACCTGTACAGTCAAGATGGCTAGTAATGAAGGGCTACATTCATATGCAGCAGGTAAAGGTGAAGGAATCATCCAGTCCCACTAGAGACAGCGACTATTCTCAGACAGCTCAGAGCCAGTGTCAAAACCATCCCCGCTTATGCAACATGACTAATGGAGAAATTGCCTACAGGTACTTGACTTCCAAATGATGTAGCACTTAAAAATAAAGAGGTGTGTGTCTGTATATGTCTGTCCAATTAAACATAGCCGTTGTCCCACTTGTGGTTAAAACTACTCATTGCCATTCCTGTCCTGCCATGCCTGGCCAAACACCAGCCGACCACCAGTGCCCATGCCATTGACCCTCTCCATAAAGTGGCAGTGCCAAGGCAGCACCATCGCCTGTTGATGGAGAGGAATGATTATACTTCTACAATGTCCTTTTTTTTTACCACCATCTGTTGGGAGGGGAATATCATCACCATCACATCTAGTATGAATTTGTTTTGGTGTTTAATAATGCTAACAGTGCTTTAGGATGAATCCAACTCACAGAGACTGATATGAGAAACATAGATGAGAATGGACACACACACACACAGTTCCCTTAACTATCCAGAGTGTTCCCACTCACATGAACATATCTGTCAGTTCCAGTCTGACGCCTGAGACGACTTTAGCTCTCAGACAAATGAAGGGTAGAGAATTAGGTCTCTATGTGCCCTGTGGAGATGGTGGGCACAGAGTGTGCATGTCAGTGCAGGGCGGTGGTGTGTATGTAGCCTACTGTGTGTGTGTGAGGCTGTGAGCAAATCCAGCGCCACAACCTTGACAGACTGAGCCAAGGGTAGGATGTTTTTTCCCCTTCTCTGTTTTAGAGGCTTCAGGACAGGAATGAGCAGTGAGCTAAAAACACAACTGCACTGAAGGACAAGTACAGATGGGCCAGACTAAATAATGTCTTATTCAAGCAGTGTGGAGGACATCCATAGAGCAGCTACCCGTATTACATCAGGTTAGTCAGCTAATCTAATGCATACACACAGTGGTGATTTTAGCATGTACATCTTGGTGGGGGGGGGGGGGGGGGGGGGGCAGCGAGGCCACTAGACAACACGACACTAAACAATACATTAATTGTACTATAACGGTGACAAACGGTGCCCGCAAACTGTTAGGGCCTACATAAAGCTGTCCAAACAGCAGAGTCCCAACAGCAGTCCCAACACCTTACCACTGCTACACTTGGCTTTCAGCGGATCCGTGTCTGCCAACGAAACAGTTCAATCAGCCTCATTTACTGCCTTTAAAAAAAACCTAGCTGATATGGCTAACTTGCTTTAAAAAATGTGGTTTCTACTGGCAATTGAGATGTACAAACTATGGCATAAGGCGACGAGCGGATAAGACGCCATCCGTAATTTCGATTAAGACATTCATGAGCGAACTAGGACGGATGTAGTCAATATAACTATTTGTTCAGCACTTTTGAAATGTACAGCGACCGAATTCAGAACATGGGTCGTTCTTATAGTGTTCTCCCAGTACACCAAGTCAGAATCGTAGGATAAATGAAGGGGGCATATAAGCAGACAATGATAGCTCTTACAATATTCAATGATTACATTTCTCTACAACAGGTTGTAGGCTACATGTGCACCATCAAGTCAGAACAGTAGGTGAAATTAAGAGGGGAAAATAGACCACATTATTAGGGTGAAGCACATGGGCTACTAGCAGCTTACTACACAACATACACTTAGTATTACTTTCTTAGCTACAGTATACATATCTCCCTGGCATAATACATAATTTATGCAGCAGCATACAAGACATTTTTGGACTCACCTTGTTGTGCTGTGCTCATTTGAACAGGAAGGTGGTGCAACGGTGCTTTATGGGCAAATTTAGTCATCAAAGTCTGGCATTCTCTGGATTTATGGTGCATCAAGACAATTGGAAAAGAACACCAAAAAAACAAGGTTGAATCATGATGATGTCAGTGATCTTCAGGTCGTAGCTCTAAAAAGAGGCCCGAGTTCCGGATTTACAATTCCGAGTTGGATGACCGTTTAAAACGTATTTTCCCAGTCGGAGCTCGTTTTTTCCAGTTGTTTTTCCAAGTTCCCAGTTGTCTTGAACTCACTGAAGTCCGATTTTGCAGTTCCAAGTTAACAGTCGTTTTGAGCGCGGCACAAATCATGCTTCATTGACAGCAAGGCCAATGTTGAATGTTTATAATTTTGAGCTTGTAAAAGAGACCCTTAATCCCAAACTTGGGACCACACAGCCACTCCACTGAATAGAAGGCTATTGGTTTCTTTTTATTTGGCCACTGATTCCTTCCAAACCATTCATTGTTGAATTTGTGATTTCCAACTTGTTGTGTCATGTTTATGTCCAATGGCAGATGAGCACCCATATGTTTTATCTGTAATTTCTCTTCATTATTTATCTTCATATGACAAGGACTAAAAAGGACTTGCCAGTAGATTGTCAATTTCATTCATGATGACTGCTAGCTAAGATTTAGAAAGTAAATGTAGATATAACGTAAGTTGACGTAATTTTATCTGTGGCCAATGACCTTGAGCCTTCTTGGATAGGTACTTCTAATGTAACTCTATTGCAGCACCCAAGGGGCTTGAATTTTTGAGCTCTACCCTTAGACTTGGCGGTGACGTGGTGTCCCCATGAGTGACAGAACACTGAGCCAATCACGGCACAACTAGAGAACATTACCAACACCTATTTTCCGCTGGCTGCCCCATCACCACAGAAAGCACTGATCTAGGCTGAAACACCTGCATTTTGGAGCTGCCTTAATCAAGAAAGCAAAAGAGGAGACCATCCAATGATTATATATATATATATATTTTTTTTTTACAATGTTTACAAACTGATATGTGACACGTAATAATGCCAAAATAACAAGCAATACAGGCAAGCCAAAACATAATTTCTTTTTTGCTAAAAATGTGCGGCTCAAAACAACCCCTCCCCCCTTTTGAATGTCGCCACTGCATACACAGTAAGGGACTGAAAATCACTGACCGTATCTAACCCGCGGTAGACCTTGGCAGAAGCTATAGTGTGTGTTCATGTGAGGAAATAGTGTGTAAGCAGGGTTGGAGTGTGTGCCAGCACCCTGGCACTGGACCCAAGTTTGCTACTAACACTCATTCATGGCAGCGGAGTGTGTGTAACAGTCCCTGGATGTGACAAGTCAGCAGCTACATGAGTGGCGGTGGAAGCAACACAAACTGACAACTATGACTGGCTACAAGACACTCACGCAACACTGCACCGCGCTAAATTACACACACACACACACACACACACACACACACACACACACACACACACACACAGAGAAGTGTGTTTGCACTCGTGATGAAAACGTGTAGTAAAATAGTAACACAATAAAATAATGAAGATATATATGGAGTATCTGCCTTCCCAAGGAAAACTAGTTGAAACATATAGGCTAGGTCTACTGTATGGTAGATCCACCATGCTGCCTTGTTTACGATATGACCGGGTGGCTCAGATTGTCCTACTGTTCAACTTGAGAAGTCCTACTGTTCAACTTGAGAAGCCCTACTGTTCAACTTGAGAAGGCCTACTGTTCAACTTGAGAAGGCCTACTGTTCAACTTGAGAAGGCCTACTGTTCAACTTGAGAAGGGCTACTGTTCAACTTGAGAAGGCCTACTGTTCAACTTGAGAAGGGCTACTGTTCAACTTGAGAAGGCCTACTGTTCAACTTGAGAAGGCCTACTGTTCAACTTGAGAAGGCCTACTGTTCAACTTGAGAAGGCCTACTGTTCAACTTGAGAAGGCCTACTGTTCAACTTCAGAAGGCCTACTGTTCAACTTGAGAAGGCCTACTGTTCAACTTGAGAAGGCCTACTGTTCAACTTGAGAAGGCCTACTGTTCAACTTGAGAAGGCCTACTGTTCAACTTGAGAAGGCCTACTGTTCAACTTGAGAAGGCCTACTGTTCCACTTGAGAAGGCCTACTGTTCCACTTGAGAAGGCCTACTGTTCCACTTGAGAAGGCCTACTGTTCAACTTCAGAAGGCCTACTGTTCAACTTGAGAAGGCCTACTGTTCAACTTGAGAAGGCCTACTGTTCAACTTGAGAAGGCCTACTGTTCAACTTGAGAAGGCCTACTGTTCAACTTGAGAAGGGCGCTCCTCCCTCACCACTTTTGCCTGGTAATCTCTAATAATGTCTTAAGTACTGTAGAAAACTCTCACATCCCCCCTTCCCTGGAGGGGAGCCCGCCCCTTATTGGCCGCCACACACCTCCATTAAACTTAATCAAAAACCCAATAACGACCACCTGGAAAGAGGCGTGGCATTGCTATAAAAGGGTGCTCGCCAGAATTCATTAGGCCTCTTTCCATCAACCAAACCAGTTCAACAGAGTCCAGGCCAGCTAGAGCACCTGGTGTCAAAGGAAGGCCAAGAAAATGATTAAGGACCTCAGCCACCCAAGCCAAGGACTGTTCAACGGCTACCGTCCGACAGACAGTAAAGGTGCATCAGTGCCAAGACCAAGAGACAAAAAACAACAACTGTTGAACAGCCAACACTAGCCATGTACCAGGTGACGCACAGTCATTCACACAAAACACACAAGCTATGACACACACACACCTCATATTCACACACACACACGCAGCCAAAGCCGCTGTCCCATGCTATAGAGACATTGAACCTCTGGTCACTTCCCGTTTCACCCTGTACGTAAATACTGTATCTGACGTAGCTCATAATTCTACTATTGCACATTGTATTTTAATTACACAGTTTATACACCACATTTATTTATACACTTGACATACAGTAGCTTACTCATATCTACTGCTGTACATATTCTTAGCTGATCTTGTGTAAATTCTCCCAGTGTACATGCATATAGATTGCATTTGATTACTACTACAGTGCTATTTGGGTTAATCCGATTTGTCCTGCCTTTTTATCTTGTCTTTTTTTGGTATTTTGTTCCCCATTACATTTTAATTATTTGACATTTAACTGTTAGTAACATAAGCATGACACCCGCTCTAACACCTGCTAAACTGTACGCAACCAATAAACTGATTTGATTTTAAAGATGCTTGTATAGTAAGGTGCGTATTTTGGGTGGCAGCCAATGTTAAGTATATCCCAATTTAAAATGTAGCCCAAATATGTGTGTGTGTATATATAGTTTGTTTAACCAAGAGTATTTCTTGATATTAAGGCTGTGTTTTACACAGGCAGACCAACTGATTTCTTACAGGCAAAATACCTGCTCTGATTAGTCAAAAGAACAATAATTGGACAAAATATCAGATTTGGGCTGCCAATGTAAATACCACCGAAGTGCTAATTGGAGGCCATCTTTAAAGCCTGTATTGCTACAGCATCAGTGACTTAATACTGATTGTTGCATTTAGAATCTTTCAGTTCAAGCGTTTCCGTTGTGCCCACGTGAATATGCCCTGTTGACTTTTTTGTTGTTTTATCCTAGTACATTCAGCAGTCATCCATCAAGACACACCGTTTTTTGGGTCATAAAACTATTTTAATAATGACGTATTGCTTGAAATCCAGTCTTTCTAAAGTACAGACACTTTACAGTTAATGATATTTCAGATGCACTCAAGGGATGTGGTTTTTATGATTTACCAGCCTTTGGTTGTTGGCCCACACTCTTCTATCTCCACAGATGTTTCTGGACAACTCCCAATTTGAGTGCCTGTCTCATGACAAATTAAGCATTTTCACTCAGGAGTTGTCCATTTTAATTTTGGGGATGGGGGTCCAAAATTTGGAAATCCCACAGGGTGGAGGTACTGACTGGTACATATAGGTTGTCTACATTACAACCACTACTATTTGATTACAGTATTACCGGTTGCAAAAATCTAATTACCCCCCAATTTGTTGAAGTACATTACATTGTTGTGTGTATAAAACACATTTTTAATAGGGTATGACAAACACACAGTTGTACTTTATACTACTTGAGAATAGCTTTCTGTCACCTTAGCTAGCGGGGGATACGAGGGAGGGGGCTCTGATGGCAGAGTAGAGGGTTGGCAAAGGGTACACTGGGGCACACTGATCACTGAACCATGTACACACCGCCAGGAAACAAACTGGCGTGCAGCACCTCCAGACAACCACCTCCTGTGCCCTGAGTCCAGCATGACAGGACCTGGGGAGGAGGAGGGGGTGGGGCGTGCATACTGGGAAAGACATGCTAAAGGGCAAAACAACTCTAGGTTGTCAAGCACTCCTTCCCTTACTCTTTCCTCCCCTCTCTTGGTCTCTAGTCATAGCCAGAGGGTTGTGCGGTCATAGGATATCCTATGACAGGGGTGGGCAACTTTGATTGTGGTGGGGGGCCCCAACAAATCTAAACTCACGAGGGGCTGCAGTTGCTCGCGGGTTGTAGAGAATGTTCGTTTTAAAGCAACTGCTGCAATCCTACACATTTTTGCCATGGGACACAATATTTTGCCATTTTATAACTAATTTCATGCAATTCTACTCATTTTGCCATGGGGCAGATAGGAAAATGAGCTGTTTTACAGCTAATTTCCTGCAAGTCTACACATTTTGCCATAGGGTGGAGGAATGTTTGCATCAAAATTGCATCTTGTGTATTCTAACATGCAACAGTGGAGACCTGACTGAATTCCTAAAAAAACATTTATTTTGTGGAAATTGATCTGAGGGCCTTCAAATGGGGTGGGGCTCGTGGGCCGCCAGTTGCCCGCCAGTTTCCCATCCCTGACGTATAAAATGCAAATGATACTGTTGCTGTATCCACATCAACATGAAGGCTGCTCCAGGCCATTTCTTCACCCAGCAGCTGGCGTCTAGCCGTCTACACGGATCAAGGTTGTCTTTTCGACCATGTGTTTCATCCATAGCAGCTCGCTATTCACCTGTGTATAAAAACACATGCTGCACACCAATGTTCCCTCTAAACTGCGCGCGGCCAGTAGCCCCGAGACTGCTGCGGAGAAATATCAGCACACCGAGAGAAGCACGAGATTGAACTTCACTCAACTTTCGAGAGCAATGTTCTGTGCTGATATTTCTCCGCAGCAGTGTCGGGGCAGTTTAGAGGGAACATTGGTGTGCAGCATGGATAGAGCTGCCCTGCACGCCGGGTAGGCGAACTGTTGCTATTTTTTACTGTGGTAATAGTGATCAACTCAACATTAGCCACTTTTAATTCAAAATATTAGCCACTTTCAATTCAACATACCGAAACAAAACGAATCATGGAAGAGATTTTGTTGTAGGCAGAACGCATCAGAGTAGAATTATATTGCAATCAGAGTTGCAGTAGGCCAGTAGTGGAAAAAGTACTCAATTGTCATACTTGAGTAAAAGTAAAGATACTTTAACAGAAAATGACTCAAGTAAAAGTGAACATTACCCAATAAAATACTACTTGAGTAAAAGTATCTGGTTTTAAATGTACTTAAGTACAGTAGTAGAAAAAGTACTAAATTGTCCTACATGAGTAAAAGTACAAAGTAAAAGTAAATGCTATACATCAAATTCCTTATATTAAGCAAACAAGACAGCACAATTTTCATATTATTTTTAATTATAGGGGCACACTCCAACATCATTTACAAACACAGTAGTTGTGTTTCGTGAGTATGCCAGATCAGAGGCAGTAGGGATGACAAAGTGTTATATTGATAGGTGCCATAATGCTGTCCTGCTTGAGCATTCTAAATGTAACTAGTACTTTTGGGTGTCAGGGAAAATGTAAGAAGTAAAAAGTACATTATTTTCTTTAGGAATGTAGTGGAGTAAAAGTTGTCAAAAATACAAAAAGTAAAGTACAGATACCCCCAAAAACTACTTAAGTATTACTTAAAAGTATTTTTACTTTAGTACTTTACACCACTGCAGTAGGCCTACATGCAATAGACCATTGCCATATATGGATCTTTGCCATTTACTTCGAACTGGACTGTGTTTACAGCATGAGCGGTCATGAGTAGATTCACTTGTTTTGAGATCAAAGCGAGAGTTGCATGTAGCCACATGCACATTTTGTTCATATCCTTTGCTAGTTAGGGAATTATTAGACCTGTTATAGATCATTTGTAGTCAGCAATAGGGGAGTGATCGCTTCCTACAAGAGCACAAAACGTATACATTTCTAGACATCTTTGAAAAGTGAGTCAGGTAAAGAGCTTTTGTTTTTGTCTTAAAAGGGGCAGTGTTGTATTTTGAGACAGGTTTGAATAAGCTAAGTAGGCAATAGGCAGAGGGAAGCTTAATTTGTCTGATTCTATGTAGTAATGGTATGAGAATAATAATGCATTTTATTTTGTAAAGTGGTTACTTGCATCAAACAACATTTTCAGTCACCCCCTTGTCTGAAAGACAAGTGGATAAACAGGTTAATGTCAAGCTCTGCATGTTTTTTTTAAAAGTCTCATGGAATGTAGGCGACATTGAACACCGCACATTGGCTGCTACTGTAGACTGAAACACGCACTGGAAGTCGCACAGAATTTTCACAATGTTGAAGTTTGCACTCAGCAGACCTGAAATTTGCTTAGTGCCGGAAAACATTTGAGGGAGCATTGCTACACACCATATATATATCCATATATATATTGATATATCTATATATCTATATATATATTCACCTCACAATTATGGGACCAGGAGAAAACATCTGGCCTCTCCGACTAAAAATAATGAAATGGTTTTGCCTCGTTCATTTGCTTATTAGTTTTTTTTTTTCATTGGAATGATGCATTTGCGAGTGTTCAAGGTGCCGTTCTGTGCGTTAATTGCCTTCAGAATGCATGGCGCACTCACCAACCGCCGCACGGTTCAGAAGGGCTAGGCAGGCCTACATTCCTGTGGGCGACGGAGCGTGTGGACCACAATAGCTGTTATCCATCGGTAATGATACGGTTACATGTTCGAGGCGAGTGCGGCCCCTCTCTTTCTACAATAGCGTTTGATTTCATTACTTTAGGCTTATAGCTCGGTGGCTGACTGCCACTAAACGAGCCTGCCTGGCAGTTATGCCACCGCCAGGCCCATCGCAGCACGAGGTGATATTAAATCTCAAGGGTGTACTTGAGGATGAATAGCTCATTAGGAGGAGAGGTGATTATAATACTACTACTCAGGTATGAAGAGCTTTGGTATGGAGTCGCCAGACTAAACCTGTTATGACTTTTCCTGCCCGTGAGGTATCTAATTTCATGCAGCTCACTCCACCCATCACCTGATGGTGCCAGAGACTAGGGGATCATAAACTGTCTACCCAGACTTCCAGTGACCTCTGCTATCAGGCCACCAATAGGTTGCTAGGGGACAGGATACCAGACAGTCCTGCTTGCCCAGGTCAGAGCCTCCTCAGTCTCTCTCGTTGTTATTGAAACGTGTGCATTTACTGTTGGTTGTTACTATTGCTAGTTGTTAATAGTAGTTGATGCTATTATACAGTCCTTTGCGGGTGTCACTATCTCCTTATACAGTCCACTATTGCTCTTGTGCTATTACTGATTCAGTCTCATGCTGTTTATTCATTCACATCTCTCCTCTGTACAGAACCATCTCATATGTCCTCTGGAAAACCTCTCTCTGAGGTTGCCTTATTCCTCTGACCAGGGAAAGGTGACAGTGAATCACAGACCAGCCCAACTGGAGAACCGCTCTCTTTCAAAACCCCTCCGGGGTTAAAGAAGGGCAGGAGAGTGGCACATGATTCATGATATGCAATCAGCCTCCCTCATTACCAAAGCAAATGCAATTAACTGGTGTGTGAGCAGAAGTTGCAAAGTAGCCAAGACCTCCATTAGGAATCAAATATCCCATTACTAATGCAGCGGTGGAGGGGGAGTAGTCAGGAATGAGGCTTGAACCAGTGACCCTGTATTGTTATAGTGCGAGGCAGCACACTTTCGCCTGTGCCATGGAAGTCCACTCCTCTTAGCAGAAGCCAGTTTCATAGGGAGGCCACACTGTTTGTGGATGCTCCCTAAAGTTGACTCCAGTGCCTGGGAAACTTGAGAACTTTATTTATTCCCACTCCTCACCACCTGTGGTGGAGTCTGGGGACCGCTGACTCACACCAGGGAGATAGAGCCACAGCCAGCGCTGTCAGTCTGTATCTCTCAGCTTCACTGGCGTGTGGAGACAGTCCCTGTGTGCCCTGGACACACACAGACAACGGCAGGAGAGAGTTCTCTGTCTCTGTGTGTGTGTGTGTGTGTGTGTGTGTGTGTGTGTGTGTGTGTTTTGGGTGGCTATAAAAGGGCAGGGAACTACCACGTGACACAAAATGCACTTCACCTGAACTTTGCCTACCCCCATCCATCCAGGTAAGTGATTCTGACAGAGGCACACACTGCAGAGACCACAGGCAGTTAGCTGCCCCAGAGAACAAACATACATCACAGTACTTCACTCAATAGTTAGCTGGGGACTTCAGCTCACGTTTTAAACTGTCTGTGGAAATTGGTTATTTGGTTGCTGAACTGCAGTGAGGTCTCTCTCTCTGACTCTGCCCTTGTTTTCCCTTCTCATACTCAGATCTGATTAGCTTTGCCCAGCACACCACGACCTATGGCCATCATCATTACCTCCACTCTGCTCCCCAGGGGGAAGAGGCCACCAGGCAGGCTGGAGGAGAGACACCCTCACTGGGACACAGTGGCCAGAGAATCCCCTCGATTATTACCAGGGCAGTAGACTAGAGTTAACTGAAGGGAGTGCAGATTGGCATGGATAATTGGCCACATTTGACACAATCCCCCGCAGGGATCAGCATCACTCTTTCTATACCGGGTCTCTCTATACCTCTCTCTCTCTCTCTCTCCTCTACTGGTGTGAGACTGAAGATTAATGCAACAGCATCCTAGCATGACCTGGAACTGTCAGGTATACGCAACGTCACCTACAGAAATCTGTCACTCAGTCATACAGACCAATAGAAATGAAGAGAGAGAGGGGGAGGGTGTTTGTTGGAGAACATAATTCACTGCCGTGCTTAATTGCAGAGGCAGACTGCAACAGAACATTTTCTGGAGAGAAACAACTCCAGGACACTAGTCAACAACAAATAAACACACACCCTATGTTGGTTTCACCGCCCACAGAGTTCGACATCTCTTCAACGCTTGGTTGCTCCTTACTGTCCTGCACACACACAGTCTTCAGTAGAAACTGCAGTGGGCTAGAACATACAAACTGCAGCCGAACACACACAGAATACTAACACAGGGAGAGAGAGAGGGAGAGCACTGTTGCCGCACCAAAACCCATCCAAGCGTCCCATCTGAAACATCAGGATCTGACTCCCAACCCTGCAAGCAGAGCACTCCGACTCCACTAGAGAATCAAATACTGACTATAAAATGCAGAAAGAAGCCCTGTGGTATTTGGACATCTCTAACATTCCAGAGGAAACTCCTTTCAGAGTTGGCTCATTTTTCTGGACAGCTGGGGACATGAGAGAAAGAACTGTCTGGTATGGAGAGATTCCCGGCTGTGATTTGAATTTGATACCCAAGTCCAGATAGTTTGTGGACTGGTGAATGCCAGATTTCACCATGTTATTCCCTCTGTCTTGTGTCAGAACCATGGAGGGAGGAATCCCTTTTAAAGCATCTGAACAGGGCCCTGAGAGAAGCCTGTAAATGAAAACATATTTACTCCTGCTGATACTGTTAACCTGCATGATGTTACAGTAGTTGTTCAATCCAACTGTGTGTTATTGAGCTGGATGTTTTATAAATGAGGATTGATCGCAGCAGTGAACTCTGACCTAGTATTGATTCAACAGAGCAGGAAGAGATGTTCAAAGACGCAAAGTTTCAGCTACTGCAATATCCACATGTTCTCCATGCGAAATCAATATAAAATTCTTAACCCCTACACACACCTGCAGGCAGAGGAGCACAAACCTACAAACACTCACTATAGTAACATAACAGGAAAAAGCACTGGGCTAGATGTTACATGAATGTTTATGATTTTCTTAAGTTAAATGAAAACAGTTATAAAAACAAAACAAAGACAAACAAAAGCTCTCCTCCCAGCATCTTGCCCCCTATTACATTTCATCAGTGTGAAAGGAACCCCCCCGTGGGTCAAAGGTCACTGACCCCTAACCCTTAACCTTTCACCCCAAACACGTCTGTCTGTCCGTCAATAAGCACCTCAGACTAACTGACACATGGTTCTGATTGATGCCATGGCAACCAAGGACATCTGGCCAGTCCTCTCGAGACCATACAAAAGCCAGGCTATAAAGAAACAGGGATTTTGTGTACAATACTTATATTCACTCAGTTACAGAATCACAGACCCAAGGACTGCACTGTACTAGAAGATGAATTTGCTGGTCAGTGATACAGAGTAGGACATCAATCTCACGCACACACACACACTCTCTCTCTCTGGGGTGGGTGTGGTCCAATTACGGTCTGGGATGTGAACCGTAAAGTGTGTAAAGTCCTGGTATTATGGTCTCTGGTGGGTCTCCACCCAGTTCAGCTATGGATCTAGATGGCCCGGTCTTGGTGGGATCAGTAAAGTCTAGTTAAATCTGGTCTGATCTGGACTGAAACAGTTCAGTGTGTTTTAAATCCACTTCAGATCAGGCCAGAACTCTGCTGCTACTCCTCCTTCCATCCAGGCCTCCAGCCATGTCCCTTACAGCTCTGAAACAACATGACACAGTGTTAGGACTCAACGGAATGGAAAATACAGCATGCTTGTCAAAAGACATGTTTAAATCAACAACCTTTTACTGTTGTTGTATGTTGTATTTTCCACCCTGCATCCTTATTTTTCAGCCTCACCAGCTCCCAACCCATTGGCCCTCTGTCCACTCTCCCCCCCCCATTGGCCCTCTGTCCACTCTCCCCCCCCCATTGGCCCTCTGTCCACTCTCCCCCCCCCATTGGCCCTCTGTCCACTCTCCCCCCCCCATTGGCCCTCTGTCCACTCTCCCCCCCCCATTGGCCCTCTGTCCACTCTCCCCCCCCCATTGGCCCTCTGTCCACTCTCCCCCCCCCATTGGCCCTCTGTCCACTCTCCCCCCCCCATTGGCCCTCTGTCCACTCTCCCCCCCCCATTGGCCCTCTGTCCACTCTCCCCCCCCCATTGGCCCTCTGTCCACTCTCCCCCCCCCATTGGCCCTCTGTCCACTCTCCCCCCCCCCATTGGCCCTCTGTCCACTCTCCCCCCCCCCATTGGCCCTCTGTCCACTCTCCCCCCCCCATTGGCCCTCTGTCCACTCTCCCCCCCCCATTGGCCCTCTGTCCACTCTCCCCCCCCCCATTGGCCCTCTGTCCACTCTCCCCCCCCCATTGGCCCTCTGTCCACTCTCCCCCCCCCATTGGCCCTCTGTCCACTCTCCCCCCCCCATTGGCCCTCTGTCCACTCTCCCCCCCCCATTGGCCCTCTGTCCACTCTCCCCCCCCCATTGGCCCTCTGTCCACTCTCCCCCCCCCATTGGCCCTCTGTCCACTCTCCCCCCCCCATTGGCCCTCTGTCCACTCTCCCCCCCCCCATTGGCCCTCTGTCCACTCTCCCCCCCCCCATTGGCCCTCTGTCCACTCTCCCCCCCCCATTGGCCCTCTGTCCACTCTCTGTCCCCCCATTGGCCCTCTGTCCACTCTCTGTCCCCCCATTGGCCCTCTGTCCCCCCATTGGCCCTCTGTCCCCCCATTGGCCCTCTGTCCACCCATTGGCCCTCTGTCCACCCATTGGCCCTCTGTCCACCCATTGGCCCTCTGTCCACCCATTGGCCCTCTGTCCACCCATTGGCCCTCTGTCCACCCATTGGCCCTCTGTCCACCCATTGGCCCTCTGTCCACCCATTGGCCCTCTGTCCACCCATTGGCCCTCTGTCCACCCATTGGCCCTCTGTCCACCCATTGGCCCTCTGTCCACCCATTGGCCCTCTGTCCACCCATTGGCCCTCTGTCCACCCATTGGCCCTCTGTCCACCCATTGGCCCTCTGTCCACCCATTGGCCCTCTGTCCACCCATTGGCCCTCTGTCCACCCATTGGCCCTCTGTCCACCCATTGGCCCTCTGTCCACCCATTGGCCCTCTGTCCACCCATTGGCCCTCTGTCCTCTCTCCCCGCACTGGCCCTTGGTCCTCTTCTCTCTCCCCCCCCACTGGCCCTTGGCCCTCGGCCCTCTTCTCTTTCCCAATAGGCCTCTCTCCCCATTGGCCCTTGGTCCTCTCTCCCCATTGGCCCTCGGTCCTCTCTCCCCATTGGCCCTCGGTCCTCTCTCCCCATTGGCCCTCGGTCCTCTCTCCCCATTGGCCCTCTTCTGCCTCACCATTGGCCCTTGGCGGCGGTGCTCCTCCTCTGCTGGGACAGGCTGTAGATCTCCTGCAGCTGTTTCTTCTGGTCATCACTGAGGGGCGTGGTTAGAGACTGGTACCAAGGCTGGTCAGTGTTCTGGACCCCTATAGTACACACAGGAGAGAGTAAGGGTTAGATGCCTGGTATGCATGCATATTCCTTTTTTCTCTGTGTGTGTGCGCACAAGTAGCTGTGTGTGCGTTTGTGTGCGAGTTGGTGTGTGTAGATGTGTAACTGCTTACTGAGTAGGGCAGCGGTGAAGAACTGGTACTCGTCCTCTCCATTGTCATAGTCCAGGGGCGTGTTGTACTCCTCCAGGGGTGTCCCCTCCAGCCCTTCTTCATCCCAGTAGTCTTCATCATCCTCCTCCTCGTCCTCGTGGCCTACGCGTGTGCAGGTCTGCTGTTGCATCATGGCGTTACAGTTTGCATTCACCTCATCCTCATCACTGGGGATCTCCTCTGTGGAGGCAACACACATGCAGACAGACAGACGCAGAGAATCACACACACATAGAAAAACAGAATGAATAGAACGAAATGACCCTTTTACCTTTTTGAAAGGCACAATTTCTCTTAATGCCGTTTTAATATACCCAATTACAGTAACAGCTGCATAGCTAACACACATAACAATTTCCTTCATCCTAACCTCCCCTGTACCCTGCCGTTCTTTACACTTGACTGAGGAATGCCAGCACAGCTGCCCTGCGGCATGTAGGGCAATGTAGTGCAACTAATATGACCTGTATTCAGAGTGAGAAGTCAAGCGAGAGAGAGAGAGAGAGGTCCAGAGGTGTTGAAACCTGGCCATAGATGTGTAAAGCAACACGCGTGAACAGCTGAGGACTGATTCCTACCACATCCATAGCTAGGGTTAGTAGTGGCTTAATCTCCTACCATTTACATTATCCCTGGCCTTATCCCATGGCTTCCAAAAAGAGGGTATGATTCAACAGTATTAGCATCTCGCCTTCCCTTTTCTCTCCTCCTCTCTTGCCTGTTCTCTCCATTCCCCTCTCATTTGTCCTGTCTCCTCTCCTCCTCTGTCACCCGTTTTCCTCCTCTCACCGTTCTGGTCCTCCTCAGGTACCCCAGTGCAGGCCAGTAGGTCTGGCTTGTTGAGGAGGCGGGAGGAGTAGAGGTGTTTGAGCCCCAGGAACAGGAGCAGGACGCTGGGGACGATCTGAGCCGCTACCCCTTCTACCACCACTGGCCTGGAGGGTAGCTCCATCAGAACACTCAGTCCGATGATACACATCTTACGGTCATGGAGCCTGGGAGAGGGACGAGTGGAGGGAGGGAGAGAGAGAGAGAATGAACTACAGGTAGGTGGTGAATAAATCATGTATAGTGTACTGTACAGTCGTGGCCAAAAGTTTTGAGAATGACACAAATATTAATTTTCAAAGTCTGCTGCCTCAGTTTGTATGATGGCAATTTACATATACGCCTGAATGTTATGAAGAGAGATCAGATGAATTGCAATTAATTGCAAAGTCCCTCTTTGCCATGCAAATGAACTGAATCCCCAAAAAACATTTCCACTGCATTTCAGCCCTGCCACAAAAGGACCAGCTGACATCATGTCAGTGATTCTCTTGTTAACACAGGTGTGAGTGTTGACGAGGACAAGGCTGGAGATGACTCTGTCATGATTGAGTTCAAATAACAGACTGGAAGCTTCAAAAGGAGGGTGGTGCTTGGAATCATTGTTCTTCCTCTGTTAACCATGGTTACCTGGAAGGAAACACGTGTCGTCATCATTGCTTTGCACAAAAAGGGCTTCACAGAAAAGGATATTGCTGCCAGTAAGATTGCACCTAAATCCACCATTTATCAGATCATCAAGAACTTCAAGGAGAACAGTTCAATTGTTGTGAAGAAGGCTTCAGGGCGCCCAAGAAAGTCCAGCAAGCGCCAGGACCGTCTCCCAAAGTTGATTCAGCTGCGGGATCGGGGCACCACCAGTACAGAGCTTGCTCAGGAATGGCAACAGGCAGGTGTGAGTGCATCTGCATGCACAGTGAGGCGAAGACTTTTGGAGGATGGCCTGGTGTCAAGAAGGGCAGTAAAGAAGCCATTTCTCTCCAGGAAAAATATCAGGGACAGACTGATATTCTGCAAAAGGTACAGGGATTGTACTGCTGAGAACTGGGGTAAAGTCATTTTCTCTGATGAATCCCCTTTCCGATTGTTTGGGGCATCCGGAAAAAAGCTTGTCCGGAGAAGACAAGGTGAGCGCTACCATCAGTCCTGTGTCATGCCAACAGTAAAGCATCCTGAGACCATTCATGTGTGGGGTTGCTTATCAGCCAAGGGAGTGGGCTCACTCACAATTTTGCCTAAGATCACAGCCATGAATAAAGAATGGTACCAACACATCCTCCGAGAGCAACTTCTCCCAACCATCCAGGAACAGTTTGGTGACGAGCAATGCCTTTTCCAGCCTGATGGAGCACCTTGCCATAAGGCAAAAGTGATAACTAAGTGGCTCGGGGAACAAAACATCGATATTTTGGGTCCATGGCCAGGAAACTCCCCAGACCTTAATCCCATTGAGAACTTGTGGTCAATCCTCAAGAGGCGGGTGGACAAACAAAACCCACAAATTCTGACAAACTCCAAGCATTGATTATGCAAGAATGGGCTGCCATCAGTCAGGATGTGGCCCAGAAGTTAATTGACAGCATGCCAGAGCAGATTACAGAGGTCTTGAAAAAGAAGGGTCAACACTGCAAATATTGACTCTTTGCATCAACTTCATGTAATTGTCAATAAAAGCCTTTGACACTTATGAAATGCTTGTAATTATACTTCAGTATTCCATAGTAACACCTGACAAAAATATCTAAAGACACTGAAGCAGCAAACTTTGTGAAAATTAATATTTGTGTCATTCTCAAAACTTTTGGCCACGACTGTAGTAGGTACAAATACTGTATATCCCATATGTTTTTACACTGCTATAGAAAGACCACAGTGTGACTCAGTGATGACTAACAATATAGTTGATGAAGTGGACTGTGTACAGTATGGGTCTACTAGTATTTAAGGAACATGGTTTATCCTCTCTGTACTTTATAGTGGGTTGTGTATATGGCGTAAGGGCTTAGTTTATACACTTACCCCAGGAAGAACTCCGTATCATTCATCCACTGGTTGATGAAGTGAGCGGTGATGGGCTGTGGGGTGTGGGGGAAGTGCATGTTGTCCAGCGTGTGGATGAGCAGGGCTGGGTTGTAGTAGAGAGCAGCGATGGCCACCTGCAAACACATGGTCCTCAGCTCACTGGACTTCACACCTCTGGTTAGTCGCTCCAACACAGCCTCCACGAACAACGGGATACACTGGAGGGGAAGAGGGAGTGAGAAAGAGAGCGAACGAGAGATAGCTATTGTTGACTGGGTAATATCTGTCTGACATTTACAGGAAGATCATTAAAACTGTGGCAGATCACATGGGGTTGAGAGAGAAGAATCAATACAATATTGATAGCAATCATCCCTCCCAACGGGAGATTCAGGGTATGGAAAGGGAAAACGAACTGGTTTGGGCTGAACTGGGACCACGTCTACCCTTAAATACTACCCAGAAGCCTTCGCGGTCCCTCTCACCTGGTCGATGCCCCTCCCCCGACACTGGAGGACGATGACCTCCAGCAGCTTAGCAGCGTGACACTCTGCGTCCTCACCTGCATCACTGGTCAGCACCTACAGCACAGGAGTCAAAGGTCAACATGGGACACTTCATCAAACTCTACCTGAACACACACACACACACTCACCTTTTTGCACATGGTGTATATGACCTCTAAGTATTTGGGGTTGGACAGGAGCGTGTCTGTATCCACGGTAACGTAGTTGTGCAAAAGAGGCATCATATCTGAAAGAGACCAGACCGTGATCATCATCGTGTTGGGGCAGCATCAGTGTCACCATCATGCTATTCTACATTACATTCACTGTGATATTCAATGTTCACCTAGACAGGTGTGTAAGCCCAAAATTCTCACTAACAGGCAGGTGACTGTTGACCAGTGACTCAGTACTGTACCCGTGAAGTAGTCAAAGCAGTCGTGCTGGAAGACCCCGTAGAGCACCACCAGTAGCTGCCACATCTGAGGGGAGATAGTCTGGCAGGTCAGCCCAAACGCCAGGGACAGAATCTCCTCGTAGAACTCTGGAGTGGAGGGAGAAGAGGAGGAAACAGATCATAGAATTGATGTTTCCCTTTTAGAGATAAATAATCTTCCACAGTGACCCCCCCCCCACTCTTCCTGAAGGAAACTCTCATTATAACAGGTTATCACATAATCCATTCATTAACATAGAGCTGTAATCTCTCCTTACACACACACAGCACAGAGGTGATTACAGACACACACACACACACACACACACACACCACAGATGGGATTACACACCCAGAAACACACACACACACGAGCCAATTACAGGCATGACTGGTGCCTGGTCATCTGGGATTTGGGAAGTGCAAGGTGAACAGCTTTTGACAATTAGACAGTGTTCATTGTGAGACGGAAATGAACAAGGTGTTATACAAAAGAGGGGGGTGACTCACTGGAACAGGAAAGTGAGATGAATGCGGTTATTGTGTGTGTGTGTGTGAAAAGCACACACACACACACACACACACACAAAAGGTCACAGAGAGGAATAGACACACACAGCAAACAAATGAGTATGTGTGTACACACAAAAACAGACAGTGACGTGAGCACACACACCTGCCATACCTATGATGGGCTTCTGCAGCACCAGGCCTATCACCTGTAAACAGATGCCCTCCAACTGCTGAGTGATCTGAGAGAGAGGGAGATGGAGAGGGAGAGAGAGAACACGATAACGAAAGAACGAGAGGCAGTCAAGAGGGTGAGAGAGGAAAGATACAGGCAGAAAGAGATATCAAAAGGTCAAAGATCATCTATTGATCCCAGGCTAATATCGGTCTGACATAGGGCTGGCACAATTACCGTATAACCGATGGTTACGGACGAAGACCTCCATGAAAATAACAGTCATAACCGTAAAATGCGGAAGGGAAAAAAATGTGGAACAAACAGCTGGCTGAAGACAGGACGGCAGAGCATTCCCGCGGTTGAGCGTTTCCCGCGGTAACATGGACTCTTAACAACGTTATGAAACGTTGTTGCTCCTTGCCCGAAATGTAATCTGTTCATTCAAATGATGTTAGCTGATGTGGCTCACGCAATGGAATGTATTTTGTGTAAATGTCAGTGGAGTTGAATCAACAAATCACAGCACATGTTGATGGTTAAACACTTCCTGTTTTTACTTCTATGGGTACACTCGCAATGGCCGCCAGTCGACCCATTATGCAATCATTGACTTGAATGGGGACACCCGTTCGATTCATTCTGTTTCTATGGCGGCACATGCAATCAGGAGCGGAGAGGAAAAAATATGCGTAAAAGATGCACCGGTTATTGCGGTGAGCACAGTCATTTAGCAGGTCAATTACAGTCACCCAAAATGACATGACCGTCGCAGCCCTAGTCTGACATAATTCACACCATGCTCAATAACACTGTGTGTTCAAACAAAGCAGGGGAGAGGGAGCAAATCAATCACCAATCATCACACATTCAACTGGAGCTTCAGAGGACTAGATTTGGAATAGGGTGAGCGCGTGTGTGTGTGTGTGTGTGTCTCACCTCCTTGTGGTCCTCCATAACAGTGAGTATGGTGTCTATGGTGCTGAGGATCCCCAGAGCCATCACCGTCTTGTCTTCACTCTCCTCATACTCTTCACTCTGGAGCACCTTGGTGAAGATCTCAGCCTGGAGACACATATGCAGGGGGTGTTAAGGCCTTCGTGTGCTTCGGTTTGGCTGTGCTGGCTTAAAAGATCTTTAGGCGGAAAAAAGCGACAATAGTACTGTTTGTCCGTCTTGAGACACCGTAGCCAAAATAGTCCGAATTAATCTATCTAAAAAAAATGGCATACCTAGGAGATCTTAGTCACACAATTTGACATCTAACGAAGATGTTTGGTGCAGAATTTCTCCTCTACCGACTTTGGCTTGCCTCAAGAAAAAATGCGGACTCCTTTGCCTTTACACACACACACACACACACACACACACACACACACACACACACACACACACACACACACACACACACACACACACAAAGATAGGAAGCATGCAGACACCTTTACACACACACACACAGATAGGAAGCATGCAGACACCTTTACACACACACAGTTTCAGATAGGAAGCATGCAGACACCTTTACCCACACACACTGTTTCAGATAGGAAGCATGCAGACACCTTTACACACACACACACACACACACACACACACACACACACACACACACACACACACACACACACACACACACACACACACACACACACACACACACACAGTTAAACAGTAGAGCAAGACCGTGGAGGCGTACCAGGTTCTGGGTCATGTCGACGGCAATGACAGCCACTTCCTGGTTGTACTCGCAGATCATCTTCTGAATGACGTTAGTGAGGTCATCGTTCTCCGTCTCCTTGATGACGTGGAGCAGCTCCTGCATGACAGGTTGGATGTAGGGCCTGATGTAGACCTTAGCTAAAGAGAGGGAGAGAGAGGGTTCAGTGTGTGTGTGTGTGTGTGTGTGTGTGTGTGTGTGTGTGTGTACGTCCATGCATGTGTGTGAACCTCAGACCTTGCTCCTGGTTGCTGACCAGTGTCTGCAAGGCGATAGCAGCCTCCACCTTGACGGGCATCTCCTTGTCTGCTATGAGGCCCTGTTTAACCAGCTCCACCGCATTCCTCAGGACCAACTCGTTATGGAAACGCAGCGGGCTGAACGAATGCAACACCCAGCACGACTGAGGACAAACACAGGGTTACAATCACTGATCTATATCCCACACGGATGGGCATCGCTATCAGTTTGGAGCCTATCCACATCATGTACAAATCAGCACCATCCACTTCCAGTCACCAAAATGTGCAGTGGTGCTTCCCAACACGTTCACCTGCCCGAAGATGGCCAGTAAGTAAAAGAGCAGGGGTGAGGGGGTAAAGAAATGCAGGAAGGGGGATGTTTAGTCTATATAAAACAGGACTGAGACCATTCTGACTCACATGGATGGACTGTATGGAATGTAGCACCCAACAGGACTCTAGGTATAAAGAGGGAAGGAGCCATTTTAAAGACTGAAGAACTGCAAACACACTCACATGTTCTTACACACCCATTCTCAGCTCCATGAGAAGAGTTGGGTTAGAGGGGCCTTGGAGTGAAAGCGCGGTGTGTGTGTGTGTGTGTGTGTCTCACCCTAGCCCGGAGGTATCCCAGAGGGGAGTTGAGTAGAGGGAACACATAGTTCTGTAACATCAGCTCCATCTGCTCCCTGTACATCCTCTTCTACAGGACGACAACAGGAAGAGAAGACTCAGTCACAGATAGACTAAACAGGTAATAAAACAAGAGGGGAAAGTACAGAGACACACACACTGCTGACCTTCAGTAGGAGTTCGGCCAGTGAGCCGATGACGTGCAGCGCCCCATCCTTCCTGCGGGGGTCAGCAGAGGGCTCCATCATGATCTGGTGGCAGAACTCCATCATCTGGGGAAGAACCTGGGAAGGGGGGGGGGGGGCAGAGCAGTGATGCAAGTCATATCAGAGAAGACTCAGTTAAGGAAAGGAAATGAGGAAAGTAAGCTATTTAGGACTGTTGGGTAGTTTTTGTTAGGTTCTAGTGTGGTTCTCCACTCACCTCCTTTCTCTTGCGGGCTGCTTTACACAGGAGGCTCTGGGCGGCGGTGGCAGGGAGGGCATGGTCATCATACACATCTGGAACAGAGAAAGAAACCCAGCCAAGCTCACAATTTACTGTATGTCTATTCTATGGAAGCCATACATTTTCAATCTGACATGTCATTATGTATACTGACCATACAATGTCCCATTACCTCCGTAACTACTAACTGATTGAGTTATAGAACGTGTGTGTACTCACTGAACTTCATGCGGATGTACTCGTATGGATCCTCCTGCCACAGTTTCTCATCCTCGTCTTTGTAACACATTAGAGGGAAGATCACCTCCTGGCTGATGGTCTGTGGAACACACAGTACACACACGTTCAGGTTAACTACTAACTACTAGAAGTGGAATTGTAACATAGTTTTTAGAAGCATAGCAGTATTCAGATTAGCTCAATTACTAAGTATATAAAACAGCTGATTTAAATGCCGACATGAAGATGGATCAAAGTTAAATTTGATCATCACCTGCCACATACTGTAACTCAATCCAAAGTGTATTGTCACAACCTTATAACAAACATAACAATGGTATAACAAAGTGTAATTACACACATAATCCCACATTTGTGATGGAGAAGCGCTATATATATATAAATAAAATCCATTATTATTAACGTGTCACAGGGATACAGGTGTAGTGGTGTCTGTATGACCCGCCTGCATGTGCGGCTTCATGTGTTTCCAGGTGAGGGAGTGAGACAGGCCCTGGTTCAGGTAGTTAAGAGACTTCTGGAGGACGTGAGGCGTGACATACTGCTTCTGTCGGTGTTGGTCCAGCACCTTCAACAGGACCTGAAGGAGACCACCCAGAGACGAGGTCACAACAGATCGTACGGGGTCAGACTTAACAGAAGTCTGCTGCTACTCATGTACACACATACATCAACATTGGTAGATGTGGACAACAGACATGTATATATATATATATATACATTCAAGGTTTGATGTCATATTTAGAGTGTTACGAACTCTTACCTGTTGGATCCCTACAGCGTACGTCTTCAAGAAAAAGTCTGCAAACTCAAAGTACTCCTTTGTCACGTTGCCTGGGCTTCCGTACCTACCACACAAGTGTAGAACAGCACGGTTAGACTGAAGAAAAAGGCTACGATCCACAAACACACAAACATATTCACATCAACATCTACCTACATCCAAATTCATCAACACACAAATACATCTCCCGTGCCCCCTCACCTCTCGAACAGTCTGGTGATGATGTGTAGGGCCCACTTCTTACTCTTCCACCACACCAAGTCAGGACGGTCGTCCTCATCCACCTCCAACGTCTCCTAGCAACCACACACACACACACACACACACAGAGGTTCGCTACTCCCCTTCAATAAAAAAAAAACGTAGGTCGAAGAATTTGCAGAAGGCAGGCAGGTCGACACAACGAAGAAGGATGAAATAAAACTTACTGGGGGGACATCTCTGTCCATAACAGCTCTGAGGATCTCCATCCAATGGGTAATGACTGTGTTATTAATCAGCTGGAGAGGCAGGGAGTACTGCAGGAGCAGAATAGAGACACACTGGTATTAGTATCACACAAACGTACGCACGCCACATGCAGTCAGTCACAGATACTTGAGCGTGCACAGTCAGTCAGTCACACAGTCCCTTCTCTCACCTGTACGAGTGCGTGGAAGATCTTGAGGATCTGTTTCTGTATGAGGACAGAGAAGATGGTGCCGTCAGGCAGTAGCTGGGTGACGAGCTGCTGTATACGGGGCAGGAAGATCTGCATGGCTGCTAGCAACGGGTCCCTCTCCTCCGCCTTCTTATACCTGACACACACAGACACAGACACACACACAGACACAGCACATCAGCAGGAGACAGCACACAGACGTGATATCATCGACAACAGGCTGGGTGCAATGACTGAAAAGTGTAAATGGAATAATCATTTATATCACTCGGCTTATACACTAGAACTACTAAACTAGGACTAAAAATGGTGTCTCAAAACACAGCGTCGTTATGACTTGATCACTAGTCAGTGACCCTCAGGTGGGACAAACAGCGCCGGTTGGTTGACTCACTCGTAGGTCTTGACCAGCTGGTAGAGGGCCAGCAGGCTGCCGTACCAGCTGCCACTGTTCTGAGACTGCAGATACAGGCCGATCTTATCCACTATGGCCGTCCAGCGCCCGGGGAAGTCGTGCTTTATGATGGTTCGCAAACACACTGTCAACTGGGCCCTGGGAGAGAGAATACACACACATAGATCAGCATTGTATTCTTTCTAGAACATGCCATCACTAAATGATCCTCCCATCGCTCTTCATTGGGCACTTCTAGTCACAGATGACCTATACAGTCAAGTGACGCGATTTCAAAGGCTCTAGGTAGAGCAGAGCACCGGAGCAGGGCACCACCTGCCCTGAGTATCAGGCTAAGAGGTAAGGGTTAGTGGGTTAAGGGAGGTAAAGAAGGTTAGGACAGCAGGACCCACCGGATGGACTCGGGACACTGGATAATGCCCTCCACGATGTGGTCTCTGATCTGCGTGCGGTCGTTCTCGTGGATGTTGAAGGGGAACACCACCTCCCCTAGAGAGGGCTCGCGGTCCTGCCAGTACTGGCTCACCATGTTCTTTAGGTAGATGGCCGCTGGCGCACAGAGATATACATCACTCAGACTGGCAAGACTGACACAATTCTACCTTACAATTCATTAATTCATGTGGCAGCTAAAAAGCATGCTTGATGAAGAATCTTCATTGAAAGTGATATTTTGTCCAGGACTAGGCTTAATCTATGTCCCGGGACACCGGCCCAAAGTGAGGCTATTAATCAGTGTTGTTTATAGTTGTTGCAGTGGTCCAGTGATGTTTTAAAAACAGCCAGATGCAGGTCTTTATGTAATGTTCTGGGGCAGGGTTCTTACCTGCTTGGCGAACAGGGAACTCCACCTGTTCGGACACAATGATCTGGAGCAGAGTGGGGGCGAAGTTGATGATCTTGTACGACTGGAACACACAAAATAAGACTGCTTTAAAATGAGCTCAACCCAAATCGGACCACATACAGTCAAGCGCCTGATTACTTCAGCGGTCAGTTTCACATCTACAGCACACCGTGAGCACAGTGGTCAAAACAATTATATGATGACACAGCGGAGTGTAAGGAGGTGGATTCCCAGGTTGTTTGTTGAGGTCAATACTAACTGAAGAACAAGGAAAATACAGAGCAGGTGAAGTATGTAGCTTATTGGCTCGCTCTCACATCAACCTTGCCGGACCAGTTATCAGATTTAAGGTAGTAAAAAAGAGCCATGGTCTGTCAAAGATATAACCAGCAACCAACAATTTAAACAGGAGGAATATTTTGTACCGAACGCTTTCTCTTTCCCTCACTTTATCTCCCTCTATCCCTCCTCCTCTGCTGCAGAACAGTCAGCATTCTGTCTCCAGCAAATGCCCCCAAATTCACTTGGTTGCATCACTGACAGGCATTTCACACAGACACACCAATCATTTGTCCTGATTAGTGTAAACCTACTGAAGTGGACATTATGCAAAGTCAAGGTAGTGCAGGCCTATGGCAGATGTAGTTATTTTCAGTGATGCAATCATGACCTAGTCCTGCATATGCTACAAGTCTTATGTTACCCATCTTTCATTAGGGCAATGAGCAGTTGAAACTAACACAGCGTTCTGCCCGCCCCTAATTCAGTAAAAAGCTGAGGATGTGGCTGGAGAAAAGGAACTACTCTTAAATTCGTAGACAGAGCTATGGATGCAAGGCCTGACCACCCATGAAATAAACACGAGGCTATAGAGTTTGTTTAAGTTTCCCTTTGTTTACAAACAGAGTGAAACAAGTTTATCTTTTGGATTCTGATGGGGTAAGACAGTGGAACTAAACTCGTGAGATTCTTCAAGAATCAATGGGTACATATCATGAATTTATAGTCGAAAAATAGATGTAGCAATTGCAATTTGACCCTTTAAGATGGTTTGACAAGATACATTTGTCTATCGCATTTAGATTTGGTTTTGGATGAAAGAGCGATTCGGCGAATTCACCGGTCAAATCCCATCAAAATTGTAAACTTTTACTATCGCTAGCTGAAATTGCTGCAATTGTTACAATGTTTCAACTCGCGCATTATGTCTACAATTACAATCCAATCGGACACTTGCTAGCTACATTGTTTCACGAACAGCCACATCTCTGGACTGCTGCACAGTGTGCGTACACTGCCTCACAATTCTATTGTTCTCCGGTGCAACAGTTTGTGTCGGAAGTTACATTAAATGTCAATCTACTGTTTCGTGTCCTAAACAATAAACAGAGAGATGCACATATAAGTTATAGAACGACAAATCATTGATGCCGAAACACGGCCTTATTGCGATCCAAATCATAAACACGGACAACCCTTTCTGGAAATTGGTTCATGCTGACCGGATAACAAAAACAACAAAGTTATTTTGGCCATCCACCCACCTGATTGAGTTCGTTTTCAGCCGCTATCCGGAGGTTGGGATCTATCGTCCCTTTCAGTGCTTGAATTATCCGATTGGGATCCATAGTGTCTAATCGAACGGTAATTGCTATGTTTCACAATCACATTTATGAACTGCTTCAAATTCGGCAAAGCGTTATGGAGCTGCCCTAGCCCTGCCCCATTTTACCGGCAATCAGCAGGCGGTGGACGCAAAGCAATGTAAATAGTGGCGATTTACGATAACCCTTCTTTCTTCTTTTCTCTGTAATAGGTATAGACAGTGCAGAGATTAGTTTTTACTGCCACCTTAAGAGCTGGAGTGGTCATGACTGAAAACATCCCTTCTGTCACAATCATTTGTGGTAACCTTAGATTTTACATTATGTTTCTTAACCAGAGGCGTAGGCCAGGGTGGGCCCACTGGTGAGCCAGGCCCACCAAATCAGATTTAGCAACAACAACAAAAACTGCTCTTTACTTGTCAGTGTTCCAAACAGGACATTAGTCTTTTTACATAAACATGCAAACACCATCATATAGAATTCATAGCAAGCAGTGCACTGCGTTAGTCCGATTTGATGAAATATAACAGAGCAGATTAACTCACAGGATGGGTGGCCAAAAAAAGCCAACTGAAAGCCACACCCCAATAACGAACCAATATGACTGCATTGAGGCATGTCACTGTGCTTCTATGGCTGTGGCAGGTAGCCTAGTGGTTAGAGCGTAGGACTAGTAACCCGAAATGTTGCTAGATTGAATCCCTGAGCTGACAAGGAAAAAATCTGTTGTTCTACCGCTGAACAAGGCAGTTAACCAACTGTTTCTAGGCTGTCATTGAAAATAGGAATTTGTAATGAACAGACTTGCCTAGTTAAATAAAGATTAAAATATATGCTGCTGCCTACTTTGTTTGTTCATTTTGCAGAGCTGCCAACTTTTGAAGAAAGCTTGGAGAGATTTGCTATGTGAATTTCCTTGCCCCCTGGCACAAGAGAGGGGGAAACGTTACTATTTTAAAGCTAATTTCCTGCAATTTTACGTATTTTGACATGGCTTAGGCCTATGACCAGGGTGGAAAAAATAAAAAATAAAAACACAGGTCAGGTGTATTCAGAATGCTTTGAACATTAAATGAACACTCAAAATTGGACGACTTGTTACTTTGCAGTTTTTGGTGGATGAAAGGTGAAGTATGCAAAAAAATGTGTTTTGACACTTTATTCAGACAGTAATGAAATGAGATAGGGAGACAGGCCAATGCTAGAAACGGTGGGAAGGTTGGACGCAGGGATTAATCCCTGTTCTCAGGTGGAATGTTGTATGCAACATGTGGCAGGGAGTGTTTCCACTACACCAAGATTTTGTCCAGGACATTATAATGGTTGATGGCAGTGGGTAACCAAATCATAGATTGCAGTCTCCTTGTCCATAGACTGCTTTCAAGGTAAAGACACAAACATTTTGTAATTTGGGTGAACTATCACTTTAAAAAGGGCTGGAATAAAATCCTGCTTACTCTTCAGGAGGGTTGGCCACCCCTGATCTATGTTTCCCAAATGCTGGGTGTTTGAAAATGTTCTCGTTATAACAATTAATCTCTCAAAATCACCAAACCTTCAAGAGAAATCTAATGGATATCAATATTCAGGTGGTTTATGCCTACTGGTTGAAGGCTCTTGCTCTAGAAAATGTGATGTGTTTATGAGTTGCCTTGCATGTCCACAATACTAAAATGTCAAAAAATATATTTGATTCCTGGAGCATTTCATATCCAATGCTTTTTTGTATGACTTATTCAAAGCTGCCCATGAATGGCTGCAAAAATATACTCAACAAAAATGTCAATGCAACATGTAGCGTTGGTCCTGTGTTTCATGAGCTGAAATAAAAGATTGCAGACATGTTTCATATGCACAAAAAGCTTATTTCTCTCCAATTTTGTGCACAATTTTGTCCACCAGAGCTGTTGCCAGAGAATTGAATGTTCATTTCAATTCAATGCAATGGCTTTATTGGCATGTGAAACATATGTTAACATTGACAAATAAAGCGAAGTAGATAATATACAAAGTGAAATAAACAATAAAAATGAACAGTAAACATTATGCTTACAAAAGTTTCAAAATAATAAAGACATTTCAAATGTCATTGTATGTCTATATACAGTGTTGTAATGATATGCAAATAGTTCAAGTACAAAAGGGAAAATAAATAAACATAAATATTGGTTGTATTTACAATGGTGTTTGTTCTTCACTTTTTGCCCTTTTCTTGTGGCGACAGGTCACAAATCTTGCTGCTGTGATGGCACACTGTGGTATTTCACCCAGTAGATATGGGAGTTTATCAAAATTGGATTTGTTTTCAAATTCTTTGTGGATCTGTGTTATCCGAGGGAAATATGTGTCTCTAATATGGTCATACATTTGGCAGGAGGTTAGGAAGTGCAGCTCAGTTCCCACCTCATTTTGTAGGCAGTGTGCACATAGCCTGTCTTCTCTTGAGAGCCAGGTCTGCCTACGGCGGCCTTTCTATGTCTGTACATAGTCAAAGCTTTCCTTAAGTTTGGGTCAGTCACAGTGGTCAGGTATTCTGCCACTGTGTACTCACTGTTTGGGGCCAAATAGAATTATTGTTTGCTCTGTTTCTTTGTTAATTCTTTCCAATGTGTCAAGTAATACTATTTTTGTTTTCTCATGATTGGTTGGGTCTAATTGTGTTGCTGTCCTGGGGCTCTGTGAGGTCTGTTTGTGAACAGAGCCCCAGGACCAGCTTGCTCAGGGGAGTCTTCTCCAGACCTCACAACCATAAAAGGGCAATGGGTTCTATAACTGATTCAAGTATTTTTTAGATCCTAATAGGTATGTCGAATTTTATGTTCCTTTTTGATAGCATAGAAGGCCCTTCTTGCCTTGTCTTTCAGCTCGTTCACAGCTTTGTGGAAGTTACCTGTGGCGCTGATGTTTAGGCCAAGGTATGCACTGTATAGTTTTTTTGTTTGCTCTAGGGCAAAGGTGTCTAGATTAAATGTATCTTTGTGGTCCTGGCTACTGGACCTTTTCTGGAACACCATTATTTTTGTCTTACTGAGATTTACTGTCAGGGCCCAGGTCTGGCAGAATCTGTGCAGAAGATCTAGGTGCTGCTGTAGGCCCTCCTTGGTTGGTGACAGAAGCACCAGATCATCAGCAAATAGTAGACATTTGACTTCAGATTCTAGTAGGGTGAGGCCGGGTGCTGCAGACTGTTCTAGTGTCCTCGCCAATTCGTTGATATATATGTTGAAGAGGGTGGGGCTTAAGTTGCATCTCTGTCTCACCCCACGGCCCTGTGGGAAGAAATGTGTGTTTTTTGCCAATTTTAATAGCACACTTGTTGTTTGTGTACATGGATTTTATAATGTCTTGTGTTTTTCCCCAACACCACTTTCCATCAATTTGTATAGCAGACCCTCATGCCAAATTGAGTCAAAGGCTTTTTTGAAATCAACAAAGAATGAAAAGACTTTGCCTTTGTTTTGGTTTGTTTGTTTTGTCAATTGGGGTGTGCAGGGTGAATACGTGGTCTGTCGTATGGTAATTTGGTAAAAAGCCAATTTGACAGTTGCTCAGTACATTCTTTTCACTGAGGAAATGTACGAGTCTGCTGTTAATGATAATGCAGAGGATTTTCTCAAGGTTGCTGTTGACGCTTATCCCACGGTAGTTATTGGGATCAAAATTTCTCTCCACTTTTGCGGATAATGATCAGTCCTATGTTCCAATAAGTGGGGAAGATGCCAGAGCTAAGGATGATGTTAAAGAGTTTAAGTATAGTCAATGTGAATTTGTTGTCTGTATATTTTATCATTTCATTGAGGATACCATCAACACCACAGGCCTGTTTGGGTTGGAGCGTTTATATTTTGTCCTGTAGTTCATTCAATGTAATTGCAGAATCCAGTGGGTTCTGGTAAGTCTTTAATAGTTGATTCTAATATTTGTATTTGATCATGTATGTTTTTACTGTTTGTTCTTTGTTATAGGGCCAAAAAGACTTACCCATACAACTCCATTTTGGATAGATATCTCTTTGTGTTGTTTGTTTAGTGTTTTCCAATTTTCCCAGAAGTGGTTAGTCTATGGATTCTTCAATTACATTGAGCTGATTTCTGACGTGCTGTTGCTTCATTTTCCATAGTGTATTTCTGTATTGTTTTAGTGATTCACCACAGTGAAGGCATAGACTCAGGTTTTCTGGGTCTCCATGTTTTAGGTTCTCAATTTCTTTCTTAGGTTTTTGTATTCTTCATCAAACCATTTGTCATTGTTCATTTTCTTCGGTTTTCTGTTTGACATTTTTAGATTTGATAGGAAAGCTGAGAGGTCAAATATACGGTTTAGATTTTCAACTGCCAAGTTTACACCTTCACTATTACAGTGGAACGTTTTGTCCAGGAAGTTGTCTAAAAGGGATTGAATTTGTTGTTGCCTAATAGTTTTTTTGGTAGGTTTCCACACTACATTCCTTCCATTAATAGCATTTCTTAATATTATTCAGTTCATTAGGCTTTGCCTCATGATTGAGTATTGATCTGTTCAAGTAGACTGTGATTTTGCTGTGATCTGAGGTCAGGGTTGAGATCACTGAGGTCAGTGATAAAGTAGTCTACAGTACTACTGCCAAGAGATGAGCTATTGGTGTACCAACCATAGGAGTCCCCTTGAAGCCTACCATTGATATGTACATACCCAGCGTGCAACAGAGCTGCAGGAGTTGTGACCTGTTTTTGTTGGTTATGTTGTCATAGTTGTGCCTAGGGGGGCATATGGGGGAGGGAATGCTGTCACCTCCAGGCAGGTGTTTGTCCCCGTGTGCTGTGGCTGTCAGGTTCTTGTCCGGTTCTGGCATTTAGGTCGCTACAGACTAGTACATGTCCCTGGGTCTGGAAATTATTGATTACCCCTCCAGGATGGAGAAGCTGTCTTCATTAAAGTTTGGGGATTAAAGTGGGGGGATATAGGTAGAACAAAAAAACATGAGCTGGCGCACACCCAGAAAAATTAGTTTGTGTGGAGGTGCTGACTAACGGCGAATAATCTATCAAAATAAAGAGTCGCACACTCCTTATATAAACTCCCAGTCATTTATTAGGTATTTACCAACGTTTCGGCATCACTGTGCCTTCTACAGGGTAATGTCATGAATACTTGAACCAGGTTATGTAGACAAACAGTGCAATTAGTGCTACCGATGACAATAGTGTGTCATAATGATTAAGTTAATTAGAATGAATTAGTGAAACTGTTCAAAAACAATAGTTTATGGCATATTAAATATATTAGGCTATTGTTATTATTAGAATCAGAATTGAATATTGTACATAATATTAGCATCAACATACACATTGTTTAATTCAATTTCACATATTTGTTTCGTATTTCATTTCCTATTTGTTACATGTCATCTTTTGGTTCAACCTTAATGCATAATAAGTATCATCAACAGAGGGAACATATTAGGTGTACGCTAATAAGCTGTAGAAAGAATATATACATTTATAAGACTTGTTCATAAAATAAAGAATTGTTCATAAGAAGGGCATGAGATCAAAGTCAATATTCAGACCACTAGGGGTCAATGTTTTTAGATATTCAGTAAGCCTCCCTTTGTAATAGTAGGATCTCGACGTTACCTCCTCTCCTTGGTAGAGCAACATGCTCAATGCCTGTGTATTTGAGGGAGGAGATAGGATGGTTAGCTTCAACAAAGTGAGCTGCTACTGGATAGTCAATGTTCTTTACACCTGATTGAGCTGCGGTGTTCAGCTTTGCGTTGTTTTAATTGTATTTTCACTTGTCCTACATAGGCTTTCCCACATGAACAGGTGATGAGATAGATTACTCCCTTGGTCTTGCATGAGATACCACCCCTAACAGGGATTTTTCAACCTGTATGTGGGTGTCTGAAGGATGTTTTTAATAGTGCTATTGCACTGTGCGCATGAACCACGTGTCGTTCCCATTTGGAATGGGTGTCAAGAGTGTCTGAGTGGGCTCAGGGGGCTTGTCAGATCTCACCAAGTTATCTCCAATATTGCGACCATGCTTATAGACCACCATAAGGGGGTTCCTTGAAGAGGTGTGCGATTTTGTCTGATTGCAGAATATGCCCGTGCTTTTTCAGGATTGCTTTCATTTTCTCCGAACCCTTGGTGTACTTAGTGCAAAAGACTGTTGCGTTGTTTTTCTTCCAAGTTTTTAGTAATTCTTCTTAGTTTTTGAGATATTTTAGCATTGCTGTCAAAATCTGTCTGGTGGCCACAGAATGGTTTAACCCTGCATGACTGGCTATATGGTAGAACATTCTAGAGGGGATGCATACTATCCGCACATAGCAAGGTATTGCGATCTGTGGGCTTTGTGTATTAGTCTGCCCGTATTGCGTCATTCTCTTTGATAATCCATAAATCCAGATAGTTTATTTTTCTCTCATCAGTCTGCATGGTGAATTTGAGGTATTCAGAGCTCTCGTTTAGTAGAGTTGGGAATTAATTGAGTTCCTGCTGACTTCCTTCCAAGAGCACAAAGACATCTATATATCTCTTCCATACGAGGACTTTAGAAAGTAGGGGGTGTCTGTTTTGTAAAGGAGTGCTTCCTCAAATTGTCCCACATACAGGTTTACATAGTTGGGTAGCACACAGGAAAATCTCTGTTAAGATAAATTCCTTTTGAATGTTTAACCAAATGTAAAATGTTCCTGTTTTGATTAATTTAAGAGTTAGGTCTGCTCTATACCAAATTAGCATACCCCCCCTTCCCTGTTTCACACCTGGTAGTTTGGTGGATGAAAATATCAGCTCTCTAACCTAGAGAGGGAAACCAGTCTCCTCTATACCATGTTTCTTGTAGGATGACAATGTATGTATTTATGATTTCTTTTGTGAAATCCAGCTTCCTGTTCTTTATGCCAAAGGCAGATGACCTCAGGCCTTGCATATCCCAGGTTGAGATAGTGAATGCTTTGTGTTCCATAAAGCATCCAATGTTGTTTGTGTGGTTTAGTTGATTGGTTGGGGTGTGGAGGGTGGTGCTGTGGTCTGGATGCAGGTCCTCTCGGCGTGGGTCCTCTATGCATAGGTCCAGTCGGTCCTTTAGATCATTTGGCATTATGTTCAACCGCCAACCACAACGTATAACCATGCCAGTCCAGGACCTCCACAACTGGCTTCTTCACCTGCGGGATTGTCTGAGACCAGCCACACGGACAGCTGATGAAACTGAGGAGCATTTACCCTTTATTTTAGCCCATTGTTAAGAATGAGAATTGTTCCACTGATCATACTAAAATAAATAGATATCTCCTTGAGACAAGAGGACATTAAAATACACCACTACACCCAACCCAAATACCTTTATTTATTGACCCCCTAGAATCAAACGTACACATTAGGGTTCACAGTCTGTTGGACAAAATTTACATAGCTACAAATCAGGTCACCCTACCAAACGTCCCTGGTAAAACATACTGTAGGTCTGTCTGCTGCCTTTTCGTTGTCACAGCCTAAATGCAAGTCACTAAATCGACTTTAGTACATGCTGTCAAAAGGCTGCCTTATGCAATAGGGACGGGAGTAAAAACAACCTAACTTTGTTGACAATATTGTACATAAAAACAGATATACTATTTTCAGTTTTATCAACTGAGCAGATAACGTTCTTGATCTCAATTCAACTCCAATCTTGAGGGGCATTTCTTTAAAACATGCATCCAATCCCTTACATAACTAGACCAATCATATGCCGTGGTTCACAGTGCTGTGGCAAGACAAGAAAATGATGTTAAATTGCAGGCGCAGATTTCAAAATGATTTGGAGCACAGAAAAGTTTACGCGCCGACTATACAATGGACGAATTAGTTAAATAAAAGTAGTACTTTTCAAAGCGTTAGATAAGAAGTCTCAGAGCTCTCGTGAGAAGTGTCAAATGCGTCCCACTGCCAATGCAGTAGTTGGCTGGTCTGCATTTAGCAAACAAGACAAATAATCCTGTGCCCATATCACAGTCAACACGTAGTTTTTAGCTTTAAAAATGCTAAATTCTCTAAACGCAAAATGTGTAGAACAGCATGAGATGAGCTATAGAACTGCACATTTCCTTTATGCCCCTGTTTCACAGCAAATTTCCTGCATCATTCTCTCAGCCTTTATTCAACATTCTATCCTGACTTGTAGAGTTCGAGAGAACTTTCCTGATTCAAACACTCATTTCTGCCTGGAGTAGAATTTAATGCAATTTAACGTTGAGCTTCCAGTCAACGCTCAGCCCCACTTATAAGTAGGCTACACTTACTATACTTTTAGTGGGGCCATTTTAGCAAGTAGAAGTACACTTAGTTGTCATCAAGTAGTACTATAACAATCTATTTAGTACAAATAAAGTTGATCGAAAACATGGGTAGCCTTCACAAAACATTTTATTTTGATATTTTAGTCCTCATTGGACTCATTGGAACTTAAGAGTCAATAAAAACATTAAAATACATTAAAAACAATAAAACATTTGATGACAGCGTGGTCCTTGGGGAACCGATATATACATGCCTGTAAAACAGAATGGTGGTGGTGGGGGGGTTACTATTACACACCATATAATCATATTCATTGTGTTTCTGGTTGTAATGTAGACAACCTGTACGTACCATACTCGATGGGTGACCTGTCTGGGGAGTATGCAGGCCATGGAAGAACTCCAACATTGTCACCCTCCAGGAATTGTGTACAGATCCTTGCGACATGGGGCAGAGCATTAGCCTGCTGAAACGTGAGGTGATTACAGCGGAAGAATGGGCCTCAGGATTTCGTCACGGTATGTCTGTGCATTAACACTGCCATCGATTAAATGCAATTGTGTTTGTTGTCCGTAGTTTATGCCTGCCCATACCATAATCCCACCGCGACCATGGGACACTGTTCACTACGTTGACATCAGCAAACCACTTTCCCACACAACGCCATACACGTGGTCTGCAGTTGTGAGTCCGGTTGGATGTACTGCCAAACTCTCTAAAACGGCGTTGGAAGCGATTTATGTACACAGGTGTACCGGTTTAATGACTTATGGTCAAGAAATTACACAGCTGTACCTGTGTAATGATCATGCCGTTTAATCATTTTATTGATATGCCACACCTGTCAGGTGGATGGATTATCATGGGAAATGCTCAATAACAGGGATGTAAACACATTTGTGCCACAGTGTACATACATTTAAAACGTCACACAGCCTACATATTAGTATATACACACAAAATATCTAAGTCAAATAGGGGAGCAGTATTGTGCAATTAGGTGTTGCTTTATCTGTTTTTTTAAACCAGATTTGCTGCCCACTTCTGAGATGGAACGGAGTTCCTTGCAATGATGGCTCTATATAATACTGTACGTTTTCTTGAATTTGTTCTGGATTTGGGGACTGTGAAAAGATCCCTGGTGGCATGTCTGGTGGGGTAAGTGTGTCAGAGCTGTGTGTAAGTTGACTATGCAAACAATTTGGAATATAACACTCCCAATTGAAAGAAAAGTGATGCAGTCAATGTCTCCTCTACCTTTAGCCAAGAGAGACTGGCATGCATAGTATTGATATTAACCCTCTGATTACAGTGAAGAGCAAGACGTGCCTCTGTTCTGGGCCAGCTGCAGGTTTTCTAGGTCCTTCTTTGCAGCACCTGACCATATAACTGGGCAATAATCAAGATAGGATTAGAGCCTGCAGGACTTGCTTTGTGAAGTGTGGTGTCAAAAAAGAAGAGCATCTATAAAAGAACATGCACATTTGTGGCCTGCTGGAGGTCATTTTGCAGGGCTCTGGCAGTGCCCCTCCTTGCACAAAGGCAGAGGTAGCGGTCCTGCTGCTGGGTTGTTGCCCTCCTACGGCCTCCTCCACGTCTCCTGATGTACTGGCCTGTCTCCTGGTAGCGCCTCCATGCTCTGGACACTACGCTGACAGACACAGCAAACCTTCTTGCCACAGCTCGCATTGATGTGCCATCCTGGATGAGCTGCACTACCTGAGCCACTTGTGTGGGTTGTAGACTCCGTCTCATGCTACCACTAGAGTGAAAGCACCGCCAGCATTCAAAAGTGACCAGAACATCAGCCAGGAAGCATAGGAACTGAGAAGTGGTCTGTGGTCACCACCTGCAGAATCACTCCTTTATTGGGGGTGTCTTGCTAATTGCCTAAAATTTCCACCTTTTGTCTATTCCATTTGCACAACAGCATGTGAAATTTGTCAATCAGTGTTGCTTCCTAAGTGGACAGTTTGATTTCACAGAAGTGTGATTGACTTGGAGTTACATTGTGTTGTTTAAGTGTTCCCTTTATTTTTTTGAGCAGTGTATTAACCAGATACTCAAGTGGCCGCTCTAACAACGGAAAGTGTCATAAAAAAAGGGAAGGCAGTCGAGAGGTGGGACCATTCTAGCCAATGAGAGGGCAGATACATGTGTGAACAGGCACAACTCCAAATTTAACAATCATTGACTGCCATACAATAACTTGTTGCTTGGTGAGCATAAAATAAAAAAATCCATCTGTTGCAGACGACAGATTTTGGGACCTGTTGTCTCGGTCACTTGGCCTCTTTCTCTGCTGTACTGAAAGAGTTCAAAGCTATTGTACTTTGTGTGCATGGGATATGGTAGTGACGTTACACACTTGTGTGGTATTTCTTACCATTTGCTAGTATCCCTCTGTCACTAGCCTAAGATTTTACATTCATTTAACAGTGTAATTATACCTGTAGGAATAGCCACCTACTCAGACTAATAAATTCACTGATCTGTAGGCTGAGGTGCTAATGTGAAGAGTGACATCATTTGACAAACCATGCAGAGATGACAATTTATCCTTTGGAAAAATGTACTCGCCTTTCCGCATGGACTGTACATTTCAAGATGCATGTCGTTGAGTAGAACTGTACAGCATCTAAAATGCATTTATCAATTGAGATACAATGCCATAGCCTACTGCTAACTAAATGAATGGACCAACCCCTACAAGTGAAGAGGTAGTGCCATGCAAAAACAGAAGGCAACTCTTATCAACTGCTGAAACGTTGTTTTATTCAGGCACATTGAGGGATCACATCTCCATAGACAATATGGCCTTTAGTGTTCAGAATCAGACAATACCCCCCCACCCAACCATTTTAACCCGATCACCCCACACAGCAAGGTAGCATAGAATGCATTTAAAGTGCTTAGCATTGTCAAGTACAGTCCATTATAATTCATATTTCGCCAACCATACATTAGCCATTCAATGAATTTACCCAGTCATTCAGAAAACAAAGAAAAAGCCACCAATTCATAACATTTAATTTAAGGTCTTAGAGACCTGACACATTGTAACTAAAGCGGACCTGCTACTAGAACTATAAGTGTGACACCCAATACAGCAGCAGTAGTGTATAGTAGAGGCAGCTATTCACAACTATTCACAATCTAACAGTTTTAGTCAGAAAATGGAGTGTCGGTCTCTAAGCACCACAACCAAAAACCACATTCATGGGAAAATGCTCACATTATGGGTCATGAAAGGTCAAGCCAGCAGGAATTCTTCCCCTCAACCCCTTAGTGACCCAGAAGTAATTAGTGGTTGCAATTTACAGGGTAAACAAAAGGGTGATCCTAAAAGGTTTGAATATTGAACACACCCCATACACTCAAGGACTGGGGTAGGCAATGAACCCAGCACTGGGTGGGTATGCAGTCTGACCACATGAAATGGAAAATGTCAGTTTCTCCTTTTAAGTGCAAAGCAATATTCTCTCCTCCACCTGTATCCTCCATGTTGGCTCAAGAGGCCACAGTAGCTCAGTCCTGGTAGAGCAGGAAGCCAGAGAAAGTGCTGTACTTCCAGCTGCTGCCATAGATGGAGCCGCGGTGCAGCCGCAGCCACACCTGGTCTCCCTGGTACAGCTGCAGGATGGAGTGGTTGCTGGCCGTCTCGTGGTCCGGAGCCCCGTCGTTGGCGTACGCAGACACCATCACCTCGTCGTTGCGCATCAGGTTGACGTAGAGCGGCACGTTGACCGCCAGCTTGAGGATGTGGAAGAGGAAGACGTAGGTGCCGTTGGCTGGGCAGGTGAAACGACCCACATTGGTGTTGAACATTTCCCCCAGGTTGCTGTGGAGCTGGTCAAAGGCGATGGGCTGGTCCAGGGTGCCCGGGGTGTAGTTGGCTGTGCGGGCTGCTGTGAAGGCCACGCGGAGGAGCTGGGGATGCTGGGGGAGCGGGTACATGGGTACGTGCATCAGGGTGTGGGGGGCATGAGGGGTCACCTGGGGGGTGAGGTCCATGCCAACACCCTGCAGCGAGTCGCCGTGGGCGGAGTCCACCAGGGAGTAGTTGCCCTCCCGGTCTGGGCTGCTCACCTGGGAGGAGTCACTCCAACCTGTTGCGGAGGACCAATCAACTGCCAGTTAACTAAGCCCCCAAAATACCCAACCAATCAGATGTATCAAGCCAGAAGAATGACGTGAACTTACCACCATTGTGCCTTTGTCCTGCATTGCCTCCACCACGCCTGTAGCTGTGCTGGTAGCCAGTGTCCTAATGGTGAAGAACACACCACTAGACAAGTCAAAACCTCTAAAACATATCACTTCAGCAATCTATACTAATGTAAATAAAATATCTGATTGCTTCCCGAATCTGTGTGTAGTGTCTTACCCGAGCGCCGTACAAGTGAGCCTGGGGGATGAAGCTTCCTCCTGGGGAGCGCAGACCAGCCCGAAACCCATCAAACCCAAGGGGAATGGGGACAGACAAATTGGATTGTGAAGGCTAACGCAAAACCTTGTAATATTATGATAATGTCATGTGGAAACTTGTGAGGCAAGGGAATGGAGTTCACTTGATCCAATCCATTTAAGGTTTAGAAGCTCAATCTGAATCAGTAGGAGACATGCATAAGCAGAACAAGATAGGAGAGGGAAAGGATGAAAGATGGGATTGAGGGATGGGAGAAGACAAGATAAGAGGATAAATACCTCTGTGCCCACCAGAAGAGCGAAAGTAGGAGTGTGCCAGTCCCTTGCCACCACTTGCAATACCTCTAACAGATCCTTTGTAGTATGATTGGTCAGAACGGCCCATGGTGCCACAGGATTGGCTAGGGGACAGGAAGATCTGCCCACCACTACCCACCAGACATTCAGACTGGTTCACTGCCCAAGGGAGATAAATAAGAGTAGACTGTCATATTCATTAAGAAGAATACAGACAAACAAGGGGTGTATTCATTACGTCTTGCAATGCAAACCGTTTACCAATATAAGAACCAAACGACAACAGGAAGGGACCCAACTGAATGTCCAATAGAAACGTATTTCTTGCGTATCGAATACACCCCTGGTCTTGCCCAATAAACGAATTTGAGTTTTCCGTTGCAAAACGTTCCCTATTCCCTGCCCTAATGAACACAACTCTGGCATACCCGACTGTAGGTGTTCGTCCTCCGACGGAGCAAACTCCGGTGGGGTCTGGGTGCTGGTGGTGACATAGCACAGGTTGTTGGAGTCCGAATAGGGGATAATATCGGATTTAAAGTCTCCAGTCGGAAGTAAGGGGGCGTTCACCTTGAATACCTTCAGAGACAAAACAGACCCAAGACTCATACTAAAATGTCCCTCAGACTACCTAGGAGTGCATTTTATGGGTATTCAGACTAAAGCCTGTTGCCCATTCTATGAACACGTTAAGTGTGGTAGGGTAGACTTACCGAATGCATGGTCTGGAAGGGGACCATGCTGAGTGTACGTCTGCTGGGAGGGGTAGAAAACGACTGCCCCTGGGTGGGGGTTGGGGTACAAGGAGGCACCACCCCGTTACAGGGGGATTGCTTCCCAGATTCAGAGATGGTAGTCTGGGTACAGATAGGGAACACTGTCAAGGGAGACAAACAAAACCAGAATAGTATGCACTTTAGACTTGCCGATCCTACATGTTCAGGGAATGAGTCGTTTTACCCGAGCAGAGGTCTTCTCGTCCAGGGTGATGGAGATGGAGGACTCCCCACGGTAGAAGGGAGGAGGAGAGGGGCAGGCAGTCTCACTCTCAGACAGCAGCAGACATGGATCCTGGAGAGGACAACCATTGTGCTTTATAACAATTGTGGAACTAAAAGAAGAAAATGTCATTGTTTTAATGGGTCTCATTTAACAGATAGGGGTGTTCTTACAATGGTTATGACGTGAGCTAGGTCCTCTGTAGTTAGGTCCAGCTCACAGCTCTCTAGACAACCCCCGTCTCCATTGGTCAGATTGGGTTCGTCATCAACAGGGAGGAGTTTAGAAGGCAATGGAGTGGACTGAGAGAGGACAAAAATATTCAACTTAAAATACTTACTCCAGCAGTCAAAAGCTTAACAGAGCCCTGGTCAAAATTAGTGCACTAGAATATGGTGCCATTTCACACACTTCTCCAGATCTTACATGCAGTGTTTTGGGTAGATGGTCCACTGGGCTTCTCCTTGACTCCCTCTGTACTGTTAAGAATAAGAGGTAAAACATCTGTTAAGTATTGACTGTTCTGCTAGAAGTCAGCCACTTAAATGACAACTTTGTTGTGGTAGGCTACCGAGTGGAGAGGAGGATCCAGAGGCACGCCGGCCCAGTCTAGGATGGCCGTTAGTGGGTGATCCTTCTCCATCCAGAAGAGAATCCTGGAGACAGGGGATTAATCCAGCATTGTATTTATTAGACACCCAACAAAACATTGAGGGACTACATGGACTTAACCAATAAGAACATTTTATTTTTCACGCAGTGCCCCGTGGTAAACCCGACCCAGGTGGAACATAGGAAATGATCCATGACTTTTCACCTGGAAGTGATCTCTGAGCAGTACTGTACCTGCATGAAGCTGAAGGAGCCTCTGATCTTGGTCATCAGGTCCTCCAGCTGCTGCTTGCGCAGGATGGGGTCCTTGGGCAAGGAAGACTGGGAGTTGAACACCTCCACAGGGGTGTCCACACGAAGTGCCTGATGGAAATTACAATGTGATGGCGTAATATGGACAGGTCCATCAAACGTAAGAGACGCAAGAGTCTACTCACAGCTGTGGCGTCCCGCTCCCTTTTGGACTTCGCTCTTCTCTGGGGAAACAGAGTCATTGAGTTGTATGATTGATCTGAACTAAGATCAGCTAGCCCAATCCCAGTGTTAACCTTGACCATTATTAGAGGTCACAACTAGTCTCAAGTTCCAACTGCCCTGAGAGTTTAGGTATAAGAATATCTCACCTGTTTGGGTTCAGCATTTTGTTTCTTGGTAGTAACCGGCACTTTAGAGATGAACACAGCCGCCCCTCTCCATGGTTTCTGGATTACAGGCTGAGTGGAGTCCGACTCCATATCCCACGAGTCTGGTGGCTCCTGTTCCTTCATGGCCTGGAACTCAGCCTTCCAGTTCTGAGTAACGGGAGTGTCTCGACACCCATTGGGGTCTGTGTCAGGCAGGTAGTGTCTGTTAAGAAACTGGCATCACCCACAGACTATCACCACAACAGTACGATATCCACAGTGCATGCAGGTAAATAGCTTAAGGAGAACGCTGGTTGAACGTTGAAAAAGTAGTGGCACACAACTTGCAGTAAATGTTAGAGGTTCTTACCTCTCTGCTAGGCACGTCTTTTTTGTTTGACGTCATTAGGGCTGCAAGGCAAAATAACATCCAGCTAAATGACAAAATGTTGTATACATTCATTGTTCTATACCCAGCCTGATAAGTGGCTTTTGAATAAGAATATTTGCACTGTTGTAGACTTACTAGAGAGGCTGGCTGTTTGAGACACCGTCTTCTTGGTCATGGGAACCTCTACTTCCTTGGGACTCTTGCTCGGAGGCGGCGGTACACAATCAAAGTACCCACAATCCATCAGCTTCGCCAACTTAGCCTTCAGGACCTTGTCTGGAAACATTTAAAGGCATGCATTTTAAACACGGCAGCTAAAGTAGTTCAGCAAATGGCAGATAAAGTTGAGGATACCAGTCATAGTAAATGGAGTATCTGTGCAGGTGTTTAAAAAGGTACAGGTGAGGTAGTGTTTAAACTCACAGGTGGTTCCAGCTATTGGTTTATTATTCCCCTCCAGCAGGTCCAGGTAGACCAGGGCTGCGCTCTCCATCTGCTCCTCCAAACTGGGACACAGTAGAAAGGGATCAGACTAGTCTTCAATCAACACAGACGTGCGAGATTGCGTTTCATAATAACTTATGCTGTTGTCCCTCAACTCCAACAGAATGTGTGTGTGGGGTGTGTGGTGCGCACATCTATTCCCCAGTACCTCACATTGTTGTCCCTCTTCACCCCCAGTAGTTCAGCGAGCTCAAGCAGGCTTTGTAGCTCTGCAACCTGGAGCTTGCGGGCAGAGAGGAGGTCCTCCCTGATGTGCTCGTGCTGCAGCAGGGTCTGCAGGAGGAACTTAACCTGCAGCACTACACACAGCCTCCTCTTCTCTACCTCCTGCTTGGCCATCTGCTCCTTCCTCAACGCCTTCTTCTGGGCTTTTAGCAGCTAAAGGGGGGTGGTTAGATGGATTCTATGGACCAATCCCAAAAATACTCCTACACCTAGGCCTGATCACTAGACCAATCGACTGGCTGTTGTGGATTTCAAATGTCTAAATGGGTGCAAGAAAGTCCATTATGTTGTCTTGTAAAAATACAAGATGATTCATCATGAGTCTGGACAACAACAAAAAAGTGATCTGTTGACCAGCTAATAGTTCTACATTACTGACACTGTATCTGACCATGCACTTAGAAGCAGGGAAAGTCAAAACTAACCATGAAAGCAATCAAGCAGCAGAATGGAACAGCAGTGTTCCAACTCAGCTCTGTAATGGGCTAAAGCCACCCGTGTACAATCCATTGACGAGGCTGGACTCCAATCCAATATGTCATAGCCTTTCTACCCTCATTGACCTATTATCAGACGCTTGAAATGAACAGAGAAGTGTTATTCTGACTATGCATAAGAAACTACACCTGGTCTACCAAGGAGAATGCATGTGGTGCTGCTCTGCCCATCCCCATTCATACACACAGCAGCACTATGATAAGCAATGGCTAACAGAGATCCTTACTTCCTGTGTTAGGCCCCCAAGGGTCTTGTGCAGCTCCTGGGCAAACTGCAGGTTGTGGATCACTTCATCATACTTCTCCACTGCATCCTGACATTGAAAGAGTCCAAAAGGCAACATCTCAATCATCTGGTTGAAAGAAATGTACTGCTTTTATTACCACAATTAGAAATCGTGTTCTTACTATCTGGTCTTGATTGAGTGATTCCCCATGTTTCAAACGCTTCCTGTAGTCTTCCAATTTAATCTGTGGATACAAACACTTACAATGTCTTCATTTTACGGTAACATGCAGGAAACCCTGAAAGGAACGGTAACGTCTCCTCCTACTGAAACACCCACCAAACCCCTAATCATGTCAAGTCATCCATCCTACCTTCTTTTTCTCCAGGTTGCGGATCTTGTGCTTGAGGCAGATGAGGCCATCCTCGATGTAACTCTCGTAGCCCTGGTAGATGGTGGTGGAGGCTGCCAGGGCTAGCTGGAGAGGACCCAGCCCACCAGAGGAGCCCATCTTGGGGCTACATGCCTTCGGGCTCCCCTGCCTCCCCTTCTCGGAGCACTCAGGTGAAGGAGACACATCCCGGGCTGGGGATGGAGACAGCTGCACCATGTTCAGATCCTCACTGGAGGGGGTTCAAGACAGAACAGGTAATGGTCATGACTGGTGTCCATAGGATGAAAATGTTAGCCATGAAATGTGTGATCTTCTTGCGTCATCAATATCAGATGTTGCTTTAATGGGCCAATTTAATTTCTAGTGGAAAGGATGTCTCCTCTCCCCCCATCACTATGAGTTTCCATAAATGTGCTAATATTCTAGTAACGCGCTAGCCTCAACCGCCTCTGGGTGATTGCCAAACCCGTGATAGTGCATTTTTGGCCATTGCACAGCCGGTGTGATTACGTACGGTGTTGATGGATTTTATTAATTAGAGAACCGTGAAACAGCAGGTAGACATCACATAGCACGCGACAACGTTAAACAATGGTTATTATTTAAAATTATTCCCAAACACATACCCAATGTGTGCGCATTTAGTGTCGGCGACGCGATTCATCTCATGCTTAAAGTTGTGTATTTTTTTAAATGTTGTTTGGGAATCAGGCGTGGATGTTCATTCTATGGAATCTTATAAAAGGCTTCCATCTTACTCGGTATCACATTCTTCAGACCCGCCGTGCCCGCATCTCTTCTTCAAAAGCCTACTCTCTCTACGGAGTACAGATGCCACAAACACATCCCAAACCAACAGTATAAGAATTAACAGCAACTCGAATACTGCATTTCTTAACCCATTATACAACTAGTATGGAGTTCTTGAAAAATCTGTAAACATTATAAATTGAAAACCCATGTCGTCATCCTTGACAAAAACAAGTGCCACGTAAAGAAAACAGCTGACTAACCTCGTGGCTGGTTGTGTATGTTGAAAATGCTGTTGCTGCAAGTCCCGACGCTTGCTATCCAAACGCCAAATAAAGTACTGGTAGCCCTCTCTAACCCGTCCAAACAGTCATGTTATTTTACAGAGGGAAACGAGTGCGAACTCATACCTTTATATAGGCCTACCTTTCTACGCCCAAATATTGAGGGAGTTCGATTAGGCCTAATTGCAGCGGGCTATGGCCCGTGACATAAATGGGCAAAAGCGGGGAGGGAGGAGCGACCTCTCAAATCGATCAGTAATCTGTGCCGCTCGGTCTTGTTGTCAAGAAGGCAGCATACATAGTTCAGAAACAGAAATATATTTTCCATAAAATATATGTTAGAATTTTCCATTTTGTTTTATGTGGAAAGGCAGATAAAGCCTTTTTATCAAACGCGTTTATGCAACAACAACAAAATAAATTACTTTTGCATGTGAAAACAGAATCCTGCTCATTAAGCCTTCTCCATCTGCTTAACCTACATCACTTTTATTTTGAGCCCACTTCGCTGTCGGCCAAAATGGGGGACCTGGCTCATGCCTGGGACTGGTTCCAAAACGTAAACAAACAAACTCGGTTCCGGGGGGGTTCCGGGGCATTAATCGAATTCTCACATTTGGACTGCTGGGGCACAGAAAATCGACGTGACGTCATATAGCACCTGCTTTGCAAGCGCATCCACCTCCAATCCTAATTTAGGGTTGGGCGGTAAATCGTATAAACTGTATATTTTTTATTTACTATATACCTAGTGGGCTACACCGGTAATTCATCCACGAACCGGTTTGGGTTTTTATAATTTTAATGTTTAGTTTGTTAAATGTCAAAATTGAGTAATGGAAGTAGAACAATTATAACCAATTTTTTTATTTCACCTTTATTTAACCAGGTTGGCCAGTTGAGAATAAATTCTCATTTACAACTGCGACCTGGCCAAGATAAAGCAAAGCAGTGCGACACAAACAATAACACAGAGTTGCACATGGAATAAACAAACATACAGTCAATAACACAATAGAAAAATCTATATACAGTGTGTGCAAATGAGGTAAGATAAGGGAGATAAGGCAATAAATAGGCCATAGTGGCGAAATAATTACAATTTAGCAATTAAACACTGGAGTGATAGATGTGCAGAAGATGAATGTGCAAGTAGAGATACTAGGGTGCAAAGGAGCAACAAAAACAAAAATAACAGTATGGGGATGAGGTAGTTGGGTGGGCTATTTACAGATGGGCTATGTACAGGTGCAGTGATCTGTGAGCTGCTCTGACAGCTGGTGCTTAAAGTTAGAGAGGGAGATATGAGTCTCCAGCTTCAGTGATTTTTGCAATTCGTCCCAGTCATTGGTAGTAGAGAACTGGAAGGAAAGGCGGCCAAAGGAGGAATTGGCTTTGGGGGTGACCAGTGAAATATACCTGCTGGAGGGCGTGCTACGGGTGGGTGCTGCTATGGTGACCAGTGAGCTGAGATAAGACGGGGCTTTACCGAGCAAAGACTTATAGAGGAAAACATAGAACTTACGGCCAAAGACACTTTATAGTCTATAACTCAGTGTTGGGACCATATACATTATAGGGACAGCTTCCGAAACAGAAAAGGCCTAGAAATCGGTTCAAAATAAGAACTGCCATTGAATCAATAAAAAATATATTGTCACAGAGGAAAATCAAAAAAATAACTAGATTTTTTTGACTAAATAGAGGCATATAAAGACAAAAGAAACGTAAGTGTGTAAATAACACGAGTGCATGAAATGAAGAAAATGAAGGACTACAAGGAAATGGTGGAATTGAACAAATAACTTTAGTTCTAATCTAGAGTGAGGCTACAAGAGGATTTTGATTCCTATGAAAAGTTAATAGGATGCTTCAGTCAGTTCTGTCCTATTATTTTTGGTTGACGTTTAGAAGAGTATAAAGTAATCAGTTTTAAAGCCAATTTTCCTGTAATTCTTAACATTGTTTTCATGTCTTATGAAGTGTTCATGCATTGCCTTCTGACAGTATTCATCCCCTTGATTTATTCCATATGTTGTTGTGTTTCAGCCTGAATTCAAAATGGATTACATAAAAATGTCACCCAACACATATATTTAGAAATTTTACCAAATTTATTGAAAATGAAATGCAGACATGTCTATAAGTATTCACAACCCCAAGTCAATACATGTTAGAGTCACTTTTGGCCGTGATTACAGCTGTCTTTCAGGGTAAGTCTAAGAGCTTTTCATACCTGGATTGTACAATATTTGCACAATTTTCTTTTTAAAATTCTTCAAGCTCTGTCAAGTTGGTTGTTGATCATGGCTTGACAGCCATTTTCAAATCTTGCCATGGATTTTCAAGCAAATTTAAGTCAAAACTGTAACTAGGCCACAGGAACATCAACGTTGTTTTGGTTAGCAACTCGTATATTTGGCCTGTTTTTCCTTTTCACTGTCATTTAGGTTAGTTTGTATTGTGGAGTAACTACAATTTTGATCCATCCTCAGTTTTTGCCGATCACAGCCATTTAACTGTTTTAAAATTGGCCTCATGGTGAAATCCCTAAACAGTTTCCTTCCTCTCCTGCAACTGAGTTAGGAAGGACGCCTGTATCTTTGTAGTGACTGGGTATTGATACACCACCCAATGTGTAATTAATAACTTAATAACACCATGCTCAAAGGGATATTGAATAACTGCTTGTTTTATTTGTACCCATCTATCAATGGTTGCCCTTCTTTGTGAGACATTGGAAAACCTCTCTGGTCTTTGTGGTTGAATCTGTGTTTGAAATGTACTGCTCGACTGAGGGACTTTACAGATAATTGTATGTGTGGGGTACAGAGATAAGGTAGTTATAAAAAAAAGTATGTCCATGTAAACTGAACAAAAATATGAAAGCAACATGCAACAATTTCAAAGATTTTACTGAGTTACAGTTCATATCAGGAAATCAGTCAATTTAAATAAATTCATTAGGCCTAATCTATGGATTTCATATGACTGGGCATAGGCCCACCCAATTGGCATCCAGGCCCACCCACTGGGGAGCCAGGCCCAGGCAATCAGAACGAGTCTTTCCCCACAAAAGGGCTTTATTACAGACAAAAATATTCCTCAGCACCACCCCAACAGACGAAAAAGCCAGATGTGGAGGTCCTGGGCTGGCGTGATTACATGTGGTCTGCAGTTGTGAGGCCGGTTGGAAGTACTGCCAAATTCTCTAAAACGACGTTGGAGGCAGCTTATGGTAGAGAAATGAACATTAAATTCTCTGGCAACGGCTCTGGTGGACATTCCTGCAGTCAGCATGCCAATTGCACACTCCCTCAACTTGATACATCTGTGGCATTGTGATGTGATAAAACTGCACATTTTAAAGTGTACTATAGAGATTAGCCTACTTTATAAAGACTGGATTTCACACAATACATCATTATTCAAATAGTTTTATGACCAGAAAAAACATGGTTTGTTTGAGGATGATGACAGATGGTTTTACTATAAAACACAAACCATGTCAAAACAGGGCATCTTCACGTGGGCAATAAAAAGGAAATATACTTGAACTGAAAGATTCTACACGCTTGCTACAAAATTAGCAACAAATCAGTATTAATCACTCAGGCTGTAGTAATGATACAGGCTTTAAATATCACCTCCAATTAGAACTCTTAGATAAAAACATAGTTAAATACAAAAAATATATACATTTAGGCTACACACAACACTCATTACTACACAAGCATCTTTAGGACTCTGTTGAACTGGTTTGGTTGGTGGGAAGATGCCTAATGAATGCAGGTGTGCACCCTTTATACTAGGAATGGCCCTGCCTCTTTCCAGGTGGTCATAATTGGGTTTTTAATTTTCCCGACAAGCTTTTCCCCAAATCACCACCAAGGGCCACACATGCCTTTATAATACAGTATGATAGTACTCTTTTGTGTCTAATGTAGACCATCTTCATGATGGCTGGATTCAGACAGTATAGTCGAAGTACAATCATTGAACTAGTCATCTTTCAATGGCATTATAGTTAGTTATACTTTTCAGCCATGCTATTGTATCCTTGTATTAAAAGGGACAAAGCTTCAAGAAGATTCATGGCTTTTGTGTAAAGATACATATCTGGCCAAAACAATTAGGCATATTCCAGAGATAGAGAAAAAAGAGAGAGACTGATACTCAAAAGCAAAACTACATTTAATGAACAAGTTTAAATGGTGTATAAAAATACAAAATTAGTTTTGAGAAAGAATTGGAACTTTCCAAGACAGATAAATAACAGTGCATATCTACCACATGTGAGTAGCACTACCACATAAAATAAGCACATTCTACAGCCGTATAGGAGATCTCAGGAGAATTACGCCTAGTTAGTTTACATAAACCAAGCTATGAGTAATAGTATAGTTTTGATACAATCCATATCACAGTATATGGCAACATTTACATAATGTGAATTCAATAGTACAAGCCCCCTGAACTTTAATAGAACAAAGGTTATGGTAGGTTACAGGAGAAAGTAATAAAAATAGTCAACAATAACCAAAAAATGATAAAACACATACAAATAAATTAACAAAGAGAAATGACCACTTCCCCTAACATTCAATCAATCCTGAAGATTAAAGGAACATTAAACAAACTTGAGTCCATGTCTGATGCCTTTATACATAAATACATTACAAATTTGGTTGCGTAGTAAAGCTTTGATCAAACCATGGTGACCAATCTGTATGTTGAAATAGCTGTCGTCATACATTGAGTGTAGAAACCATTAGGAACGCCTTCCTAATATTGAGTTGCTCCTTTTGCCCTCAGAACAGCCTCAATTCGTCAGGGCATGGACTCTACAAGGAGTCGAAAGCGTTCCACAGGGATGCTGGCCCATGTTGACTCCAATGTTTCGCACAGTTGTGTCAAGTTGGCTGGATGACCATTCTTGATACACACAGGAAACGGGTGAGCGTGAAAAACCCAGCAGCGTTGCAGTTCTTGACACTCAAACCGGTGCATCTCACACCTACTACCATATCCCGTTCAAAGGCACTTAAATATTTTGCCTTGCCCATTCACTCCCTGAATGGCACACATACCCAATCCATGTTTCAATTGTCTCTAGTCTTAAAAATCCTTATTTAACCTGTCTCCTCCCCTTCATCTACACTGATTGAAGTGGATTTAACAGATGACATCAATAAGGGATCATAGCTTTCACCTGGTCTGTCTGTGTCATGGAAATAGGAAGTGTTTTGTACACTCAGTGCTAATATTAACCATAAGCAGAGAATAAAATACTGTATATTGAACATGATAGCTTACGGAATAATGAGTTTGCGTTCATTTGGCATGTGAGCTTGCACATCTAGATACAAATACATTGACTGAATGTCCACAATTAGGCTGCACGCATGCATTGACAGAGCTCTGCAATACCCCCCCCCCCCCCCCCCCGGGATGCAATGTAAATACAGGCTTGAGTCTATTTCACTATAGAATAAAATGCTAAGACAATGTCAGTGTCAAATAAATCTTACCGTGTTTTGAATAACATTTAAATTATATGAACAGTAGTGAATATGCATGAGGTACAGAACAAGAAAACACATTTCTTGAAATAAAAGTGAAGACAGAAGTAGCCTACATGAGGGATGAGGGAGGGGTTTAGATTAAAGTTACCTTGTACTGACAATTGTATAGAACCAGCCATGACAGTTTTGGGACATGTACTAAGAACTAAATGTTGGTGGCCTATTCACTACGTTGTAGTCTTGTCCATTTATATTCAAAAATATATTCAGAACTGTACAGTATTTTGCACCAAACAGAGGCAAAGTGACAGACAAAAATAGTGTTATTATTTCACCCCTAAGGTCATCATGCTAAAGATGTAGATGGATTTGTACAACCGAGTCCTGCAGGACTTGAACAGTTCTTGGAAAGCGTCAAACCTAAAGTACAATTACAAGGCATCAAATCTCTCAATAGGAGAAAACCAGGGAATCTTTTTGGTTGGCCCACTCAGCTAGTCTTTTGACATCATAGGCCTAGTTCCATTCAGCATCTTAGCCCCTTCCCAGAACCCTGTTTGTGTTCAGAGATTTGAAAGGAATAAATAAGTGTCCACTATACCATCACCTTCAGATATGCTCTAAGGGGCTAGGAAACTAAATTATACTGTCCGTAGACTGAGATAGGAAGTGCTCAAAAAGTGCTGCTCCAAGGTCAGTTTGTGGGTTTTAGCTTATATTGGGTCAGGTGAGGACTGGCGATCGAGAGCACTTGCATCAGGATCACTGCTTAGAGGGCACACTACAGGCTCCCTTTAAACGTTTGAATATGCTCTGTACGTACATCCAAAGACACTGAACAAGATCACTGGCCTTACATATTAAACGTGCACTGGAAAGAGTATAGTATCAATACCTCAACAGAGTACACCTGGCGCACAATCAAGGGTGGATATGACATTGGTTGTGTACACGTGTCCCTTTACAGAAGAATAAGGCTCTAGACAAACTCTTTAAAATTGCATCATTTCTTCCCACTTTTCAAACCTCTGACATAATTTGTCAAATGGCATTTTCTACAGCTTTACCCTAACAATATTAGGTGTCTGATCAGTGACCATGTGGCGTAAGGGAAAGAATAGAGAGAAAAAAAGAGAATGCATCCTTTCAGGAAGGGACCAGGACCGAGGTGTGTGTGTTTGCACGCACATATATGTGTGAGGTACAAGACAGGAGAAGGCAGTGTGGAAGGCTGTTCTCTATCCTAATGGATATGGCTCTATCCTAATGGATATGGCTCTATCCTAATGGATATGGCTCTATCCTACTACAAAATGTACAGTTCCAGAGGTCTCCATTGCTCATACAGCGTTTGTGAATCCAGCATTTCATATTGAAAACAAATTGTGAATATTCACAATCTCATAGCACTCAGAGAGAAAGAATCAATATTTGTTAACAGATATAATAGAACAAACCTCACTGCATCCGGGTACAGAACACAACATTTGATAAGTAGTCCAGCCGCTCCAGGACGTCATAAAATCCCAACGGTATCCATCTGACTTCTTTAGAGTGTCATGTGACATTATGACATCAAATCCCCACTCTTCCTTCCCCTCCCCTAATCGTCTTTAACCTGGGGGGGCGGGGGGCTGTTCGGTGGGGCGTGGCGCATCACGTTCGCTCTGCTCGCCTGTGCTTCCTCCTCTCCTTCCTCTTTTGGCTGGTGCTGCCGTATCTTCTGGCAGCAGGGCTTGTAGAGGTGGGGGTCTAAGAGGACCTCTCCGAAGCGTCCCTTGTAGATGATGCCACAGCACACTTTCTGCCTAAAACCCACAGAGGACGGTCAAGACAGCAAAGCACTATAGTGAGAGAGGGAATCAAATAAAACAAATGTACCATGAAGGAAGATTAAATAGGGCTAAGGAGTTAATTTTTATCTTGCATTTATTTAACCAGGTAGGCCATGTGAGAACAAGTTCTCATTTACAACTGCGACCTGGCCAAGATAAAGCAAAGAAGTGCGACACAAACACAGCGTTACATGGGATAAACAAATATACAGTCAATAACACAATAGAAAAATCTATATACAGTGTGTGCAAATGTAGTAAGATAAGGCAATAAATAGGCCATAGTGGCGAAATAATTACAATTGAGCAATTAAACACTGGAGTGACAGATGTGCAGAAGATGAACGTGTAAGTAGAGATACTGGGGTGCAAAGGAGAAAAAAACAATATGGGGATGAGGTAGTTGGGTGGGCTATGTACAGGTGTAGTGATCTGTAAGCTGATGTTTAAAGTTAAAGAGGGAGATATGAGTCTCCAGCTTCAGTGATTTTTGCAGTTCGTTCCAGTCATTGGCAGCAGAGAACTGGAAGGAAAGGCGGCCAAAGGGGGCTTTGGCTTTGGGGGTGACCAGTGAAATATACCTGCTGGAGCGCGTGCTACAGGTGGGTGCTGCTATGGTGACCAGTGAGCTGAGATAAGGCGGGGCTTTACCAAGCAAAGACTTATATATGACCTGGAGCCAGTGGGTTTGGCGACGAATATGAAGCGAGGGCCAGCCAACGAGAGCATACAGGTTGCAGTGGTGGGTAGTATATGGGGCTTTGGTGACAAAAGGGATGGCACTGTGATAGACTGCATCCAATTTGCTGAGTAGAGTGTTGGAGGCTATTTTGTAAATTACATCGCAGAAGTCAAGGATCGGTAGGATAGTCAGTTTTACGAGGGTATGTTTGGCAGCATGAGTGAAGGATGCTTTGTTGCGAAATAGGAAGCCGATTCTAGATTTAATTTTGGATTGGAGATGCTTAATGTGAGTCTGGAAGGAGAGTTTAGAGTCTAACCAGACACCTAAGTATTTGTAGTTGTCCACATATTCTAAGTCAGAACCGTCCAAAGTAGTGATGCTAGACGGGCAGGCAGGTGCGGGCAGCGATCGGTTGAAGAGCATGCATTTAGTTTTACTTGCATTTAAGAGCAGTTGGAGGCCACGGAAGGAGAGTTGTATGGCATTGACGCTCGTCTGGAGGTTAGTTAACACAGTGTCCAAAGAAGGGCCAGATATATACAGAATGGTGTCGTCTGCGTAGAGGTGGATCAAAGAATCACCCGCAGCAAGAGCGACATCATTGATGTATACAGAGAGTCGGCCCGAGAATTGAACCCTGTGGCACCCCCATAGAGACTGCCATAGGTCCGGACAACAGGCCCTCCAATTTGACACACTGAACTCTGTCTGAGAAGTAGTTGTTGAACCAGGCGAGGCAGTCATTTGAGAAACCTAGGCTGTTGAGTCTGCCGATAAGAATGCGGTGATTGACAGAGTCGAAAGCCTTGGCCAGGTCGATGAATACGGCTGCACAGTATTGTCTTTAATGATGCATTAATTATGAGGAAATACAGCATCTGAACCCAAACTGGTGGAGTATAACATGGGATGTATTCATTTGGGCAGACGGTTGCAAGGCATTTTGCAACAGAAAACGAGTGTTTCTCATTGGACAAGTTCATGTAATTCCTCATTAGTTTCAGTCTTTTTGGTGCCTGATAAATATGACCCTGATTCCACCAGACCGGCCATTACCTTTTCCAGTAGGTGAGGTCCAGGAAAGAGAAGACTGGCGAGTGGGTGGCACCTGGTGAGAGTTCCACGTCCGAGCCCTCGTCTGATTGGGTGCTGTAGCTTGGAGAATGGGCAGGGGAGGCACTGGAGGTGGTGCTGTGGGCGTCAGAGTCTGTGGGGGCCAGGCAGAGCACAATCAGAAACTCTTCTCAACTTATTCATAACATAGCAGGCATGGTTCAGATATACATCTAATATTCATTTTGGAATTAGTCCAAAAATATAAAATCGAGGTCTCTTGTTTCACAGCCCTTTAGGAAGGATAAATAATGGAGAGAAGAGTTGTGGTACATTTACTTTTGAAACACCAAAGTTTGCACTTCACAAGGCAGCGTAGCCGGGAGACAGAGTATCAGCTGCTTACTGTGTCTCTTGAGCTCCTTCTGCACTCGACTGATCTGGCTTGGCCTGGCTCTCTTCATCTTCTTGGACCTCACTGTCGTCTTCCAGCTTGACCCTGAACCTTTAGCATCAACAACCTGTGACACAGGAGAGAAGGGTTGAGTGACATCAGAGCAGGATGGATGTCTGTTTCCAAGGTAACTGCATGAATGTATAGAATGGCCTACAGGATAGGCAAACAAACAGGGTGTACTGCATCTATGGAAAAGTGGTTATTATACACCTACAGGTGTTGTGTCAGTCACTCCCTGTAATGGTGTTGTCTTAAGACTTATTATTTGGAATACTGAGAGTGGATGGGAGTAGGACAGGGAGTATGGATGGATTCTGAGAGGCCTTACATGATTCCAGTTCTTTATGGATCCGGCTGGGAGTTTCTTCCACCTTTTCACCAGGAGAACACAGGCATTACAGATCTCCCCAAAACGCACCTCACTCAGCCTGGAGGGACACATTATAGGGGCGAGAATGAGGATGAGTTTCATATGGAGAGAGGTGTGTGAGAGAATGAACGATGACAGCCTTGAAGCTCAGCGTGTGGCTATTATTATCCCTGCTCTAGTCAGTGGGAGTCGGTCAGAGCTATTTTCTGCCAGAACGCTTCTCCTGTTGACTCACATCACCGGTTACCATAGCAATGGACTGACGCATACTGGCCCGGCCAATAGCGGAGAGGCAGAGTGACAAGGTGAGGATGTAAAACTCTTTTAAAATTCTGGTTTCATACAAAAATGTCCTAGTTTGATAAACTCCATGGGTAAAATACTCAATTATTTAGGTTATTGCATTGGGAGTTAAAACAAAAACGGTCTCCAAAACGGAATGAATATCTAATTGCATTACAGAGTGCATGGCTGTAACAAGGGGTCGCATAGTCATTAGAATGAGGATGGACAAAAATCCTAAAAAGAATGCGATGACTTGACTGTCCAAATCTGACAGAAAGTCTTAAGGCCTCAGACCTCTCTACCCCCAGAGAGAAGCTGAGAGCTGGACCTGCCCAGGGTCTGAGCTCTTGGTCTGAGCCAGTGTATAGAGGAGTGGTCCACTCACCCGAAACAGCTGTGAAAGTCCCTCTCGTAGCGCTTGCTGTCGGTGAAGCGGGAGCTGGAAGACTTGGCCCGACAGATACAGCAACCGTCTAGGCTCCGGTACATCTTGGGCTTGTGGAAGCCAAACATCTGGGACATACAGGAGATACAGGAATGAAGCAATGATAGCTTACACTCACATATGTTTATGTACAATCTATGGATATGTAATCTGGCAATAAATATGATGACACACCCATCGGTCTATTTCTTGCAGAGGATAGCCTAATCACTGATTCAACAGTATACAGGTCGGGCGACTAACTTTTCATTCAAAGGTTGACTGTTCATAAGAGTTTCCTGTCCCTGAACCATCTCTTCAGGAGAGTTCAGTTCACAACAGCATGGAATAACAGTCTTCATAATTCACGCACATGGCCGTAACTACATACGAGGACACAGAAGTCCGGACCTCGGTCATTTTGTCTAATGTGAAAAAAGACCATTTTAAAACCTTCCCACGACTCCCGTCTACAGATCCCCCAAATAAACAAAACAACTCTCGAAGAAAGACTGCAGAACTGGTAAATCGTTTCTTATAGATGTGTCAGTCAGGTGGCTAGCTGAGGTAACGTTTAAGAGTTCTGGCTAGAATGACCAAACCAGCTAGAAGGATGAAGTAAGCTACCGTTAAACGGAGCCTACCTCAACAGGATATTTTTTTTTTTTTTACTAAGTAGTCATAACTTTGCTTTAAAAGAGACCAAGTAGGCTACTGAGAGATCGTGGTGAGGCTGAGGCACGCGTGCAGGAGAACGCAGAGGCAGCACTCAGAGGTTAGTACAGTGGTTCCCAAACTTGGAGTCAGTGCCTCATGTGGGGCGGTCTTTTGAGAAAATCTGTAAGATTATCATCAAAAAAGTTACAAGATTAATATACATCTACAATAGATCAATATACATCTTCCCTATAGGCCTATATTAAAATGCTAACAATACAGTTCTATAGAAATTTAATAAGTTTCCATTTCATCTGATGCTACAGTGGGAATCATTTATCATACTTCCTCCCTGAACATTACAATTGTATAGCTAATAGGCCGTGCTTGTAGATTGACTGAGGTGAAACAACCTACAGCAGCCAAGATGATAACGGCCAGAGTCATTTTTGTTGTTCTCCAAATAGCATTTTGAAGGGTTTTAATTGTATAGAAAAGCAGTAAATGAGCTTCAGGACCTCACTAAAACCCTGGTTATTGCCCTGTTCATGCATTATTATGAACATAACACAGTCATAGGCCTGCATCACACAATCCCTGTGGAGACGAGCCCCCTTAATGCTTGCATGGCCCAGAGTTCCAGACAGAGAGAACTAGGTTATCATCACGTCAATGAGCCCGGAACAGGACAGCCTGTCCATGTACCGTGACGCTGTTATGCAACCACAGTGCGGATGCAACGAAAAGCCATGTGGTCCCGACTCCCTATAGCAAGGATGCGGGCACGTGGTAGCATCCATGTGATGCTCGATTGTCCGTGGTAACAGATCCGATTATGATGTGAAAATGGATAAAAGGGAGTTGATACATCGTGATTAAAGCTTTTTTTGTTTCATCCTGCCAAAGACATTAAAAGGTTAAGCTAACCGCTGTGAATGTAATAGCCTACCTACATTTAAAAAAAGAAGATACACTGTAAAAGCCATACATGTGGTCAGCAGGACCGGTCGTAAATCTTTAGCGCACAAACGATTGTATAATACCAGCTCTGACGTAAATTCAAAAAGAAAAAGAAACGTCCCTTTTTCAGGACCCTGTCTTTCAAAGATAATTCGTAAAAATCCAAATAACTCCACAGATCTTCATTGTAAAGCGTTTAAACACTGTTTCCCATGCTTGTTCAATGAACCATAAACAATTAATGAACATGCACCTGTGGAACGGTCGTTAAGACACTAACAGCTTATAGACGATAGGCAATTAAGGTCACAGTTATAAAAACTTAGGACACTAAAGAGGCCTTTCTACTGACTCTGAAAAACACCAAAGGAAAGATGCCCAGGGTCCCTGCTCATCTGTGTGAACGTGCCTTAGACATGCTGCAAGGGGGCATGAGGACTGCAGATGTGGCCAGGGAAATAAATTGCAATGTCCATGCTGTGAGACGCCTAAGACAGTGCCTCAGGGAGACAGGACGGACAGCTGATCGTCCTCGCAGTGGCAGACCACGTGTAACAACACCTGCACAGGATCGGTACATCCGAACATCACACCTGCAGGACAGGTACAGGATGGCAACAACAACTGCCCAAGTTACACCAGGAACGCACATTCCCTCCATCAGTGCTCAGACTGTCCACAATAGGCTGAGAGAGGCTTACAAGCCCTCCGTCCAGCCTGTTGTAAGGCAGGTCCTCACCAGACATCACCGGCAACAACATCACCTATGGGCACAAAGCCACTGTCGCTGGACCACACAGGACTGGCAAAAAGTGCTCTTCACTGACGAGTCACGGTTTTGTCTCACCAGGGGTGATGGTCGGATTCGTGTTTATCGTTGAAGGAATGAGCGTTACACCGAGGCCTGTACTCTGGAGCGGGATCGATTTGGAGGTGGAGGGTCCATCACGGTCTGGGGCGGTGTGTCACAGCATCATCGGACTGAGCTTGTTGTCATTGCAGGCAATCTCAACGCTGTACGTTACAGGGAAGACATCCTCCTCCCTCATGTGGTACCCTTCCTGCAGGCTCATCCTGACATGACCCTCCAGCATGATAATGCCACCGAAGAGCCCGGATCTCAATCCCATTGAGCACATCTGGGACCTGTTGGACCCCCCAGAAATGTCCAGGAACTTGCAGGTGCCTTGGTGGAAGAGTGGGGTAACAGCAAGAACGGGAAAATATGGTGCAGTCCACGAGGAAGAGATGCACTGCAGTACTTAATGCAGCTGGTGGCCACACCAGATACTGACTGTTACTTTTGATTTTGAACCCCCCTTTGTTCAGGGACACCTTATTCCATTTCTCTTAGTCACATGTTTGTGGAACTTGTTCAGTTTATGTCTTATGTTCATACAAATATTTACACATGTTAAGTTTGCTGAAAATAAACGCGGTTGACAGTGAGAGGACGTTTCTATTTTTGCTGAGTTTATATAGGCCCAATAGCCAACATGCTTCGAAGGATGCAGGCGGGGCGACATGGTGCCGACTGTACACTGAACTGGTGATGTGCTTGCGAAATTTACTACGTTCAAAATAACTGCTTTCAATCGTTTTTTCATCAATAATTGGATCAAATGAAAACAACCACTGCATTGTCTACTGGTTTTTAAAATTACATTATTTAAGTAAAATAAAAAAAGACTTGCATGTGTCGAATGTACATCGATCACCACCCACCGAGAAAGCATAGTCCCCTCTAGTTCTCCTGCGTCATAAACAGCATCTATATTCAGACACAATTTGACCTTACGAGTACGAATGCTGCTTCTACCAGTTCGTAAAACCACCCAAAACAATTACTACCACGTGACACTCAACACCGCTGCTGCTATACTGCATCTTTCTCCATGTCTTTGTTTTCCGAATTACTGTGCGTCAGTGCGCAGTGGGAAGGTTCCAAACCCACCGCCGGACTGTAAACACATGCACGTTTCAGAGAAGCTGGTTGCTACCTACTTTTAGGAAGTTTATTAACACAAGTGATAATTATTTAAAGTTAGAAGACCTGAACAGTCCATGCATGCAAACAAGTTACAGGGTTGAACAATATTGGAAGGGGACCAGTAGCATGTTTGGCGCTGAGCCACACACCCACCTACCACACAAATGTCACTCACACCCAAAATGTTTTACTCAGATTGTAATCGAAACTTGATAAAATAAAAAAAGGTTATAACACAACGAAATGATTAACTCCTTGTCAAGTATTCTAGCCTACACTGTTTGCATTGAAGGTTTTGTTGATGCGGCGGTATGGTGTCTTGAAAACGAAACCAGCCTGGTCTACATAACGTATTTATGTTATTTGAAAAAAAGAATATTACATAACTATTTAAAATAGTGTAGGTTAGAATTGTTGTGTTGTTGCACAAAAACAAAACATTTGTTGGACTCTAGTCCTGATCAAAGAATGTGAGCATTCATTGTCACTGGATGCCAAGCAGAAGAAATGAGCGCCCAACACGAATACCATTTCCAGTGTGTCATTCGCTGACAAAAAACTGAAATAAACATGAATTAACTCAAAGTTTAAAACAATTTAGAATAATAAAGAAACGTTTGAATGGCTTTTTAGAGATATTTAACCATGTTAAATAGCCTACATCCTCGAATAACTTCAGGCATACTGTGAAGCTTGACAGACAGCCAATTCTATTTCAAACAAAGTAATGTCCTTACCTTTATTTATAGTCAATGATGAATGAGTTGTAATAGTTATAAAAAACGTCGTTAGTAAGCTATTTAAACTCATGTAACACTGAATACACCATTAACGTCCACACCGTTCGGATGTTGCCGTTTTACTTGCGTGTCTGGGGGAGAATCTCAATTGTTTTAGCTCGCGTCCTCTCTCAACTTGTTTTCAAAACCCATTGGAGGAAAATGTCAGAGGGGCGAGACCTCTGGCTCTCTGATCCAATGGGTTTTGAGAAGGAAGCGAGGACGCGAAGACTCCCTAGGAGTATTCGAGATGTTTACGCATGCGCGTTTGGCAACGCCACCATTTTCTGATTTTCTTCAATCAAACCAATTTACATACGGAACTGTAGTTTTGACTGCGTCTGCATTCTATTGCCCATACAAGGAGGGGAATTACGCGGGAAATGGGGGGTGGAACCAGTTGAAATCTGTGCGCTGTGAATCGAAGAAAGGAGGCGTGACTACTCCGAAAATACAGAGGCAGCATGTCTGTAGGTAGGCTACGTGTGGTACGTGTAGCACATTAGGTCGTTTTAACAGACAATTTAGTCTATTTTAAACAAGTAGTAATAATGCAATAAACACATGAAAAAGTTATTCAGCTAGAAAACATTCGTAAAATAACAGGTTGTACCATGTAAGTAACAATCATTGTTTTTGGTAGTGAAACAGGAATCAGAAGTTGCTCAATGAGTTAAATGTATTGTTTGTCATTGAATTCTCATGAGGATCATATCTCATCTCCACCCATAGAGGTGATCTCAGTATCACAATGGACATGTATTTTACCCGAGGGCTGTGCACACACACACGAATCAAACATATTGAGCAAGTTTTTAATGAAGTGCATCATTAATATCAGAACAGTTATCATTTACTTTTACATGGACATAGGACTCCGTTCATTACATGATCTCCTCCCACTGGACATACAGTTTACACATGCACTTGTAGGAAAGGAAAGGTTCCGTAGTAGCATTGCCTACCTAGTAATGTTAGGACAGATATTCCACCCAGCGGGCGACAGCGTTTGTCAAAGGTTCATGTAACATAAAGACAAACGTACAGTACAGGACTACTGAATGAGTCTAGCTGTAGTGGTGTGTTAGGAGAAAGTACACAGTCGAGTCGCAGAGTACAACTGCATGCAGTAGCACTTTAGGAGATGCAAAGAGGGACCCTATTCTCTCTACACTACTGTAGACCGACACTTTGCTCACAGCTATGCGCTAAACATCTATGGAGTCAATCATCCTCCTATGTTTGTTGCTTCTTACAGATACAGGTAGATAGGTTTTTTGATTGTTGGAATCCATGATACACAAGACAGTAGGAACCTAGTAGCAGGACCAAACTGTGAATGTTATAGAAGGAAATTCGCATGGACCAACATGCAGCATGTAATTTCACAGGCGGCTCTTTGCCCCTGTCGCAACCAGTGTCTCAACGTTTCTTGATTACTACCACAGTTTATAGGAATAAATACATAAAATCAGAACATTGAAAACACATTTTCTGTCCTTTTATGCGTTAATACTGGAAAAGTACTGTGGTCAAAACACAGTTAAAAGTGTGATTCTAAATCTGTCAGTTTTCCCTTTTGGTTGGGTTCAAATCTATTGTCTGGTCATAGTTAGCCTAATAACTTGAGTCAACATCTATTCTGATCACCCTTTTTAGTACACATGCATAAACACCCTATTTACACTTGTTGTTACAGAAATATAAGAACATGTTCATCAAGGTTGATTGAAAAAGTGGCAAGAGATCTATTTTATATTGAAAAATACAACCAGCTAGAAATAGTCCCAGGAGTTAACACTCACCAGAAAATAACCACTTATCATAGGAAGGTTTGAGGCATTTATGATAAATACATCATTAGGGGTTGTATGTATAGGTTCTTATTGTAATTGTTTTATATTACAGTGTATTTCACATGTATCACATTAAAAAGGGGATGGAACATTTCAATACCACACAGAGTAATGCAGAGTAAGTGTCCATTTGCAGTCAACAATCTCACACACACACACACACACACACACACACAGTGCATGACAGAAACGAGGATGAAATTGAATAGATTGACCATTATGATTTCTAATATAAAAATAACATTAGAACACATTCACTGAGTGTACAAAACATTATGAACACCTGCTCTTTCCATGACAGACTGACCAGGTGAATCCAGGTGAAAGCTATGATCCCTTATTGATGTCACTTGTTAAATCCACTTCAAATCAGTGTAGATGAAGGGCAGGAGACTAGTTAAAGAGGCCGGTTAAAGAATGATTTTTAAGTCTTGAGACAATTGAGATATGGATTGTTTATGTGTGCCACTCAGAGGGTGAATGGCGAGACAAAATATTTACGTTTATTTTTACGGGGTATGGTAGTAGGTGCCAGGCACTCTGGTTTGTGTCAAGAACTGCAACGCTGCCGGGTGTTTCACGCTCAACAGTTTCCTGTGTGTATCAAGAATGGTCCACCACCCAAAGGTCATCCAGCCAACTTGACAACTGTGGGAAGCATTGGAGTCAACATGGGCCAGCATCCCTGTGGAGGCTTTCGACTCCTTGTAGAGTCCATGCCATGACGAATTGAGGCTGTTCTGAGGGCAAAAGGGGGAGGTGCCCCGAATCGCAATATTAGGAAGGTGTCCTTAATGTTTTGTACACTCTGTACATAGACACACACAGTTTGAAATAGGGTCAGGTCAATGCCTGTAATTTGTTTGGAATGTCCATGCAACCCTAGAAAAGCCCCTGCCCCCCTAGGAAAGACCTCTCCAATTCAGCGCAGTGTTTGTGTCCACCAAGATCTGCTAGCCAATCACAAAGCAGAACAAAGATCCAGTCCAACACAGTAGGTGTATCTAGAATGAGCCAACATCCAATCAAAAATCTGCATTGCACACAACTCAGTGTAGTGCTGAAAGCAGAAGAGTCCAGTTTTTCTTTCCATGGTAGTCATCTTCATCCAGCTGATGAAGTTTCACCCACAGATATTCCCAGTGCAGAGACCATGGAGAGGCAGCAGGGGCAAACAGTCACTTTCTGTTTTGGTTTCCTTATTCCTGGCCTACTATGACCCACAGGCATGCTTGCTAATGCTAACGCTAGCTGAAGTTGGAGCAGGATCCAGCAGACAGGCAAAGATAGGATCTCCATCACACAGGCTAAAAGTGTCCATTGAAGAGCTACCTACAGTGGGCTACACACATCTAGCACATAGGGAAACACCCACAGGTTTTCTTTAAAAACAGTCCCTTCTTATTAAATATCAAAAAGGATATTTTCAAAACCACAAGCTATGTAATAATAATACTGCATCATCACTCATCAATGATTAAAAGCCCAAGCTTCTGTTCTGAAGCAGTGGAATCGATTGCTTTGGTAGTGAACTGTCTCTGGTCTCTTTAGAAAGTCCTCAATCTTTACTTCCCTACCTATAAGACTTTTCCCAGAGTGAATCAGCTGAAGCAGGCCTCGACAACGACGGCGACAGTGAAAGGGCAAAAGGGAACAGAGCAAGGGTTTGTGGACAATGTAGTCCTGGACTGGGTGGTTTCCCAGCAGGCTGTGCAGTAGGGGTTAAAGGTCAATGCCCTTGACGAGCGAGGCCTCCAGGGTGATGGGGAAGTCGTGGAGAGTCTGCAGGACAGCGATGAGATCGTTGACCGTGGTCCGGTCCCGCAGCAGAGCAGACTCCTCATACATCCGCTGGATCACTGGACACTCCACCAACAGAGGGAGCCACTGAATCAGCAGACGATCTCTAGATAGATAGATAGATAGATAGGAGCGAGAGAGAGAAGATTATTAGGAGTATGTTTGCTAAACAGTTGGTTCCATGTTACCAATGAGACTATTTAGAAGTGTGATGTTGATTCCCAATACAGCCCTCTGGATGCTTTGTGCTAATAACAACTACAGCTCAATTTTTTTATTTAACCTTTAACTAGGCAAGTCAGTTAAGAACAAATTTTTATTTACGACGGCCTACTGGGGAACAGTGGGTTATAACAACCTTGTTCAGCGGTAGAACAACAGATTTTTTTCCTTGTCAGCTCAGGGATTCGATCCAGCAACCTTTCGGTTACTGGCCCAATGCTCTAACCACTATGCTACCTGCAGCCCCATCTCTGTCTCACTGCGTGTGAGTTGTGCCCTCACCTGGCCCCCAGGCAGACAAGCAGCTGGAACTTGCCGTCCTTGCCAATGTTCCTGGGCGAGGAGTTGATGGCACTGACATAGTGACAGAGAGAGACACAGGTCAGGCCCAGGGGCGCAGTCTCCTGCATGTCCCCCATCTGGTCTGCTGACTCCATGTAAGCCACCGCCTTCTCTGTAGAGGGCGAAAGGAAGAGATATGTTAGGGAGGTGGGGGCAGAGGAGGAGAACAGGAAGAGGAGAGGGGACATGGAGGTAGGGTCTACTGTAGAAGAACTTTGTAACAACTGCTAAAAAGAGGTTTATAAATAGATTTGATTGATCTAGAGCTAAAAGAGTATGTCAAGTCTACAGGGGTTCACTCTTTCTCCCTCTGTTGTATTTGAACCTTTGATCTGTGCAAGTAAAGTGCTCCATGGAAACCATAAGCTCATATCCTTTATCATATCAGCCAAAAGCTGTGTTATGAATATTAATAAAAGGAAGGAAGCAGCCGTTTCATACGACAGCTAAAGCAGCTACCTGCAGGGTTACTTTGAGTATCAAAGGGACTTTTTCAATGGACTATTTTATTTCCATTGGGGAAGTACAGTATGCGATATCCTAGTTTTCACCACTAGAGGGAAGCCTATCACAAAGATCTATAATCATACCACAAAGATGGATAGCAGGTGCACTTTAGCACCTGCATAGAAGAAGAAGAACCCCTCAATCCATCTCAATGTATCATACGTAGGGAGAAAGGTGTGGTATTTCTAGGTTATTCCACTAGACGGAGGCAGCGGTGTGTAGGTAGGCCACTCACCCACAAAGTCCCAGACAAAGACAGTCTTCTGGAAGAGGCGGGCGGACTTGAAGCCGTTGTGGAAGAACTGCTCCAGAGCCCCGACCAGACCAACCTCACCACACAGCAGGATGGTCAGACTGCCCCTCTGGAGAGAAGGAGAGAAGGAGATACTCAGATAGAGAGCTTTCGCATCATTTCATTAACCTTTGAGACGAAAAAAGGTACCAATTGTTGATTCTCAAACAACAAACATGATGCAACACTACCCTTTTGAAGCACCAATTAGAAACAGTGAACATGTTCACTTAAAATCAACATCACATTCCCTTTATTCTCCTCAACAGATTAAAAAAACACTGTTCTCATATTCCCCCGCACAGAGTTCACCAGCATGTGACAGTGGAGAGCATTTATACAGCACTATAAAGGCCTTTTTCCTCCGAAGGCCCTTACATTAGCTGTGGCTAATGCTATACTATTTCTCCAGTGAAACTAATGTAGATGCTGAGTTAACGGCTCTCTCCAGGGGTTTAGACTTGTTTCACTTTCATTAGTTGTATATACGGGATATGCATGGTATACATCGTCCAATGAAATGCTTACTAGAGAGAGAGAGCGAGAGAGAGAGAGCCCAGAGGGGAGCACAGAGAGAGTAATTCTAGAGAGAGAAGAAGAGTATATTTAAAGAGAGAGCGTGCAGACAGGGGGTTGGGTGATTGTTAAGCACTAGAATGAGTTCATCGTGTTTATAATGAAAGAGAAACAGCATCTGCTCTCTGTCCTGACATCCTTCCCAGACAGAGCACCTCAGAGAGACTATTAACCTGCCAGATGAGGAGAGTGCTGCAGCAGTCAAAAACCTATTATACAGATCCTTCACTGTCTCAACTCAAATTAACAGACTAAATGGAGAACATGGAGCAGGTGCTTGTTATTTTCTTCTCTCAGGTCGGTCTCGCACTTTCTCTAACACACACACACACCTCTTTCTCAGGCTTGTGGAAGTGCTTGCAGATGCTGTTCACTGCCTCGCCGATGGCCTCCTGGATTTGAGCTGAGGTGGGCTCTGCAACCGAAGAGAGAGAAGAGACAAGAAGTGAATATCTATAGTTATGTCAACAGTAAATCAGGTATTGGTTATGTTATGTCATGTCATGTCATGTCATGAAGGGGTGTTACTCACTGTATCCGCGTCCTCCCATCGAGGTGATGCTGACCCGCCTGGTCTGACCCGGCGAATGCTGCATGTCGGGCGTGCGACACCCTCTCCCACAACCCTCATCTGCGTTGGGCAACGCCAGCTCACCAATCAGAACACGCTCCAGACTGCCGTCGTCCACGCCTTTACCAAGCCACCGCCCACACGGGAACTTGTAGGTGTGTCCTGTGATCTCGTTGCGGACCATGACACAGTCCACCAACCATTTAGCCAGCAGCCCAGAGTTATCATGACCCAACTGGACTGTAGTCAGCTTACCCAGGTTTTGACACTATAGAGAAAGACGAGAGAGAAAGACAAGAGCGAGAGAAAGAGAAGAATCAGCATCAAGATGTCATTACATGTTTTTTCTATGTTAATTCACAATGATAATTCAGAAATCATTTGTTAACGACAACAGTATGACTGCTAATTCTATAACTATGCAGTATAATCTCTATCGAATCTAGTCCTACTCATCTATCCAATTGATCAACTAAAAGTCTACATTAGACCAATATACAGCCAATGACAGGTGAGTATTCCTACAATATGCCCTTGAATGCCACTTAGGAGAAAGTTGCGTCCCCGTTCCAAACCCTTTAGTTGAAGGTGAGCTTGGTGCATTGAGTGAGATTTGGCATTGGTCCTGAGGGTCCTGGGTCCTGAGATCCTCAAAAGGTTCTATAGCTGCAACATCGAGAGCATTTTGACTGGTTGCATCACTGCCTGGTATGGCAATTGTTCGGTCTTCGACCGCAAGGCACTACAGAGGGTAGTGCGTACGGCCCAGTACATCACTAGGGCTAAGCTGCCTGCCATTCAGGACCTCTACACCAGGCGATGTCAGAGGAAGGCCCTAAAAATTGTCAAAGACCCCAGCCACCCCAGTCATAGACTGTTCTCTCTACTACCGCATGGCAAGTGGTTCCGGAGTGCCAAGTCTAGGACAAAAAGGCTTCTCAACAGTTTTTACCCCAATTCATAAGACTCCTGAACAGGTAATCAAATGGCTACCCGGACTATTTGCATTGTGCCCCCCCCCCAACCCCTCTTTTACGCTGCTGCTACTCTCTGTTTATCATATGCATAGTCACTTTAACTATACATTCATGTACATACTACCTCAATTGGCCTGACCAACCAATGCTCCCGCACATTGGCTAACTGGGCTATCTGCATTGTGTCCCGCCACCCACCAATCCCTCTTTACGCTACTGCTACTCTCTGTTCATCATATATGCATAGTCACTTTAACCATATCTACATGTACATACTACCTCAATCAGCCTGACTAACCGGTGTCTGTATGTAGCCTCGCTACTGTATATAGCCTCGCTACTGTATATAGCCTCACTACTGTATATAGCCTTGCTACTGTTTTTCACTGTCTTTTTACTGTTGTTTTTATTTCTTTACTTACCTATTGTTCACCAAATACCTTTTTTGCACTATTGGTTAGAGCCTGTAAGTAAGCATTTCACTGTAAGGTCTACACCTGTTGTATTCGGCACATGTGACAAATAAACTTTGATTTGATTTGATATGCATAACATCAGCATCATGTCAAGGAAATGTTAATGTAATGTTAAACTACATTAAGTGGCATTCAAGGACAAACACATACCTATTCATACATCTAGAACACCATTAATACACTATAACCAACAGACGGTACACAGACCAACCCATCGGTGATGAAGCTCTCAACCCAGAGAGAGAGCTGGGTCGTATTCATTAGGCCACAACGCAGCAAAATGTTTTGCAACGGATAACAGAAAAAGGAGTGTTTGTTATTGGACAACTTCAGGTAGTCCCTCCCCTGTTTCAGTCAGTTTTCTTCCGTTTGGTTCCGAATGAATACGACCCTGGAGTCTATGGTACACAGTGAACATTGAGTCTGGGATGATCCAACTGCGTCCGATGGAGAGGGGGAGGAAGGGAGGGAGAGAGAGATGACGTTTCTAACCTTGAACATGGCGTCGATGTGAGTGTGTGGCCTGAAAGCAGACTGGGGGAGATGAAGACACGTGTTAGGACATGATGGACAGCATAAGTGGGAGAGGATGGACTTGGGTTGCTGGTTTCTAGTAGACTACCCTTCACCAGGCTACAAACCAGGTGTGTACCCAAACCATCACCATTGTAGCAAAGCTCCTCTAGAGAGGTGGTCCACGGAGCTATGCTGAATAGTTAGCCATCACCCAAACTGCTCACATAGCCACAAAGAGCTACCACCCAACACTAGTGAACACGGCACCACTCAGAACAGTAGAGACTATGAAAAGGCTCAGTAGGTAGAGACATGCACTTCCTGTGAGGAAGGAAGTAGGAAAGAGGACAAAACGAGAAGTCTGGGTCCATCCGCTCATTGTGCCAGGCAGCATCTCACAGAGTTAACTACTATTCAAGCACACTTCCAATATCTACCAAGTGGAATCAGCTACAACTTTTAACTCATCAACCCCGGCTCTGGGTGGAAGGTATCAGAGCAAATAGTCACACAAAGATGAATGGATAAATGAACGAGTGAATGAGGAGATAGGGGATTAGTAGTAAGTATGGAATGGTAGAGAGCGAGTTAGACAGTCTTCTGCCTTGAGACCATGCGAGATCATGCCACAAAAAGGGAACAGCCATCCACTTCACCCCAGCGGGCACCGAACAACGACTTAGTGACGTTCTCAGCAAAACCATCAATCAATGCTGATATAACCTTGCTGCAGAACGTCACAGAGACATGAGAGGAGGCGTGGGGGCCCTGGCTGTAGGGTCATAGTTCAGACTCACATCGAAGGTCATCTCCAGGACGTTCTTGGTGATCTGCCTGACGCCCGAGTCGCCCAGCTCACCCGACACACACACCCACGGGTTGGAGGTTGTCATGGCGTTGCTCAGCTTCTTGATTGGGATGATGACAGCGCGGTACGGGATCACTGCAGGGACAAAAAAAAAAAAAAAAAGTATTTCATTCCAACACAGAAAGAATAAATGTATTCATATTTTTATAGTAAAATATATTTAGGGCAAACTAAATCAGGGACATTTCAGTGGATTGCACTGCTTTAGAGTAATAATTCATTTATGAATTTGACTATAAAAAATGATCCCAGTTTCCCTAAAGGCAGGCAAGGGTTCCAGAGAAAGCTAACCCAGAGCTATTGATGATGTGTGAGTGTGTTAAAGAGAGAATTTTTTTAATGGTGCTGCTTCAGTGCAAACTGCTATGTGAATAATGTAATCCTGCTCTCAGTCTTTGATTACATGTACATAGCCTCATGCGTTACTCAGGTTAATACCGTCTCTGCCATTGGTCCAAGTTAAAGTCCTATAAATCTACATTAACATGAACCTCCATGGAAAACAGTGATCGGCCAAGGCAAGCACACCAATTAGGACTCTCCAAAGCCTACCGTCCATCCTCTCCCCAGCGGTTGAGTGGAAAGGTTAACTGTGGGTGACTTGTGGTAAGTTAAAGTGGTTGACTTCTAGTTAAGTTGTTTTAGCTAGTGTGCAGACTGATCGAGGTAATGGCACCAGTGAAGTAGAATTAGTCAACCATCTTATGATGTGACTGTTCTGTGGTAAATTAGTGGCTATATTATGGTCATATTGAGGTTGAATTGTGGTTATGTTGAAGTCCTACTCACTGATGGTGGTGAAGACACTGGTGAAACAAAAGTAGTCGACAGTGTTGAGGGAGAGCAGGTGAAACAGGAACTGCTCCTTCTCCTCCTCACAGCGCAGGAAGGCGTAGCGCTTATACAGCTTCCTGGAAACACCACAACACACACTTAATACATATTAACCATGGCTTAGACACTGTCAATGTGAATAATATTGTGTGTTTATGGGTGCGTGCGTACTTGGTTAAGGCTTGGCGGGACAGCAACCGTTTGAGGTGTTGTGAGAGCAGCTTCTTCTCCAGAGAAAGACGGATCCAGGCCCTCGCTCTGCCCACATCCGTCTTTATCTCCCCCATACTCTGGATGTGCCTGAGAAAGGGAAGGAGGGAGGCGTGGGGATGTGAGAGAGAGAAGGTGAGGAGGTAAGAACTAAAATAAAAATAAAAAATAACAGCATATAACAAAACAAATTGTTGACTTACATGGATAAAGTTGTGAGATAATACCATCTATCTATGTAACATCGTAATGTACAGGTTCAGTGGTGGGGAATTCATACCTCATATCCTGTATGACGGACGCTCGCAGCGATGGCATCCCTATTGACGACTCAGACTTTCGTCTCTCTGGACCGCTTGACACTGTGGGAGGGAGAATGAAGCACACACACATCTCAGCTTTGGCAGCGCTCCAATTGAAATCAGATGCCACTGGAGTGTGAAAGGTCTGTAGATTAATTTTAACACATGAGTTGAATGTCAAATGGAGTATTTCATGGGGTCATTGGCTATGGATATTGTGTGACTGAATGAATTGAGGGTAGGAGGCACATGTGTTTTATGTCAATGTTGTATATTAAATGGACCATGTAAGGTGTGTGTGTGTGTGTGTGTGTGTGTGTGTGTGTGTGTGTGTGTGTGTGTGTGTATGTGTGTATGTATATATATAATATATATGTGTGTGTGTGTGTGTGTGTGTGTGTGTGTGTGTGTGTGTGTGTGTGTGTGTGTGTGTGTGTGTGTGTGTGTGTGTGTGTGTGTGTGTGTGTGTTCTTACCTGGTGACTCTGCCTGCTGCTGCTCCAGTTTCTCCTCTCTGGCCTGGTAGTGCAGCAGGTGGGACCACAGAGCTGACTTCCCCTACAGAGGTCACAGTCCAGAGGTCAGAGGTCAACCCACACACTGTTAATAGCCAATACACTCCCTAATACAGGAAACACTGCTCTGCCAATAGCTAATACATTCACTAATACTACTAGACTATAGATAGAGGATTACCAGTTAATAAGCCTAATGAAATAGGGTCATATGGTTATGAGTATAAGACCTGATTAACCAGTGTTGGTAGACTGACCTCTCTGACCTATAGCAGGTTCTTCCAAGTAGAGCACTGAGCATGAGAGTGGGTTTATATTGTAAATGCAATGTTGTCATTACGATAAAACCTGATTAGAGAGAGAGAGAGAGAGAGAGAGAGTGTGCATGTATGTGTGTTTCTGTTCAGTGCGTGTGTGTGTGTGTCTGCATGTGTGTGTGTGTCTGCACGTGTGTGTGTGTGTGTCTGCATGTGTGTGTGTGTCTGCACGTGTGTGTGTGTGTGTGTCTGCACGTGTGTGTGTGTGTGTGTCTGCACGTGTGTGTGTGTGTGTGTGTGTGTGTGTCTGCACGTGTGTGTGTGTCTGCACGTGTGTCTGCACGTGTGTGTGTGTGTGTCTGCACGTGTGTCTGCACGTGTGTGTGTGTGTGTCTGCACGTGTGTCTGCACGTGTGTGTGTGTCTGCACAGACCTGTTTGACCTGCAGGCCATGGCTCCAGATCCTCTCCAGCAGGTCACAGAGGGAGGCGATGAGAGTGTTCTCCTCCAAACCTGTGATGTTGGCCTCCCCATGACCCAGCTCCACCGCCTCCCTGCCCATCTTCTCCACCAACATACGCTTAGTCTGGAGACAGGAGACACAGCAACATGGTCAACACAACATGACCACTACACATAGGATACAAACAACATGTTTGTAGACCGGAACCAATCCGCTCATAACATGAATACATTAAAAACACAAAATTGCGCCGATATACAGTACCAGTCAAAAGTTTGGACACACCTACTGATTCTTTATTTTGACTATTTTCTACATTGTAGAATAATAGTGAAGACATCAAAACCATGAAATTACACATATGGAATCATGTAGTAACCAAAAAAGTGTTAAATCCAAATATATTTTATATTTGAGATTCTTCAAAGTAGCCAACCTTTGCCTTGATGACAACTTTGCACACTCTTGGCATTCTCTCAACCAGCTTCACCTGGTATGCTTTTCCAACAGTCTTGAAGGAGTTCCCACATATGCTGAGCACTTGTTGGCTGCTTTTCCTTCACTCTGCGGTCCAACTCATCCCTAACCAGAATGCCAAGAGTGTGCAAAGCTGTCAAGGCAAAGGGTGGCTACTTTGAAGAATCTAAAATCTATTTTGGTTACTACATGATTCCATATGTGTTATTTCATAGTTTTGATGTCTTCACTATTATTCTACAATGTAGAAAATAGTCAAAATAAAGAAAAAACCTTGAATGTGTCAATGTGTCCAAACTTTTGACTGGTACTGTACATTGGAGACACACAGCAACTGCAACCACAATATATTTCACCTGTACAGACTCACCTTCATGCGACACTCCTTGAGTAGTCCCTCTACAAACTTCCAGTTGGTCTGAGCGATGACGGCAGGTGAGAGGTCAGACAGCTTGGGCTGACGGAGGTTCTTCCCCAGGATCCGAGCCTCTTGCATGTACTTCTGATGGAGACAGACACAGAGCAACAGTCAGTTCTGTCTATAAAACTCTACACCTAATATTAACCATTACAGGTGGATGGAGGGACATTTCTCAGTTGGGTCAAACTTTAAGAGGTTGTGTAAGGGTAGGAGTGAGGGTTGTGTACAGTCTTGAATACCTTTTAACGAACATTGGGTTGTGGTGAGGGGTTATGTGCTCGTAGAGAAAACAAGACAAAGTGAAAATAAAATGTTCTGTTAACTTCTCCACAGTGTTTTGAGGCGCTAAGCCCATTTCAGTGACACACTGGTGGGTTCAGTCTAGTTGACTTAAATTGGCTTGAATCTGAAATGATTCCGGATTTTGTATCCGTTACGATTCAGTAATTCCTTTCTCATCTCTCTCCTCCCCACAGAGATCATACAGTAGATACAGAACTGTAAAAGGGTAGGAGGAGGAGAGAGATGAGGGAAAACAAGATCCTCTGCAGAGCCATGACTCACTCTCTTCAGTGCTGTTGACTGTAACTAATGTAACAGGTACATGAGTGATCTATCAAACAGAGCCACTGTGTGTGAGCAAGCAGGGATTGTGTGTATGTGTGAAGCAGGACTGGAGTGGAGAAGTGGAGTGGGGGTCGTCTTGGGGGTTGGGGTAGTTTTTAAGGGGTTAGTGGGAGGGTCAGTGGAGGGATCCATCACTCCTCCACGTACCAGGCAGCACTCAGAGGCAGACTTTTTTGGTGGTTTGAGAGGCGGGGGAGACGCCTTGTCCCACTCCCAAAACGCCATGGAGTTCTGCAGGACTAGACACCCCTCTACCTGCTGAGAGGTGGTACGGCCCAACCCCAACACACAGGACCCACAGAAAAGACAGGAACGAGAAAAGGAAAAAAAAAGCACCATGCACATGAATGCACAGGACGTTCAAATAATAGAAAGAAACTAAGAAAACAAAGTAGTAAAAGAGAAAACAAGCTACAGAAACAAACATGAAATCAGTTAAGACGAGGACGGACAGGCTTTGAAAACGGAACAAAGCGGAGAACAAGCTCTCAAAAGAAATCAAATAAGAAAGAACATAAAGGCATGCTATGGAACCAGAGGAGGAGAGAGGATGAACAGGGAGGGATGTCTGTGTCGTGTCCGTACCTCTTTGAGGTCGTTATCTAGAGTCAAGTGTTCTGTTTGTTGTCTGTGACGGTCTTTCCTGCGCTGAGCCGTAGCGGTACGATTGGACCACCTGCTGACAGACACAACACTGTTAACTGCATAAACATTTATATAGACTCTACTCACCTACATACTACAGATGGAAGATTAAGGATAAACATTTGTTAACTTTACATCACCGTAGCACAACTGTAGCGTATAAACAGTTGAAGTCAGAAGTTTACATAGACTTAGGTTGGAGTCATTAAAACTAGTTTTTCAACCACTCTACACATTTCTTGTTAACAAACTATAGTTTTGTCAAGTCGGTTAGGACATCTACTTTGTGCATGACACAAGTCATTTTTCCAACAATGGTTTACAGACAGACTATTTCACTTATAGTTCACTGTATCACAATTCCAGTGGGTCAGAAGTTTACATACACTAAGTTGACTGTGCATTTAAACAGCTTGGAAAATTCCAGAAAATTATGTCATGGCTTTAGAAGCTTCTGATAGGCTAATTGATATCATTTGAGTCAATTGGAGGTGTACCTGTCGATGCATTTCAAAGCCAACCTTCAAACTCAGTGCCTCTTTGATTGATATCATGGGAAAATCAAAATAAATCAGCCAAGACCTCAACAAAAAAATTGTAGACCTCCACAGGTCTGGTTCATCCTTGGGAGCAATTTCCAAACACCTGAAGGTACCACGTTCATCTGTACAAACAATAGTACGCAAGTATAAACACCATGGGACCACGCAGCCATCATACCGCTCAGCAAATCAATCCCAGAACAACAGCAAAGGACCTTGTGAAGATGCTGGAGGAAACGGGTACTATATCCACAGTAAAACGAGTCCTATATCGACATAACTTGAAAGATCACTCAGCAAGGAAGAAGCCACTGCTCCAAAACTGCCATTAAAAAAAGCCAGACTATGGTTTGCAACTGCACATGGGGACGAAGATCGTACTTTTGGAGAAATGTCCTCAGGTCTGATGAAACAAAAATAGAACTGTTTGGCCATAATGACCATCGTTATGTTTGGAGGAAAAAGGGGGAGGCTTGCAAGCCGAAGAACACCATCCCAACCGTGAAGCACGAGGGTGGCAGCATCATGTTGTAGGGGTGCTTTGCTGCAGGAGGGACTGGTGCACTTCACAAAATAGATGGCATCATGAAGGAGGAAAATTATGTGGATATATTGAAGCAACATCTCAAGACATCCGTCAGGAAGTTAAAGCTTGGTCGCAAATGGGTCTTCCAAATGGACAATGACCCCAAGCGTACTTCCGAAGTTGTGGCAAAATGGATTAAGGACAACAAAGTCAAGGTATTGGAGTGGCCATCACAAAGCCTTGACCTCAATCCTATAGAAAATTTGTGGGCAGAACTGAATAAGCGTGTAGGAGCAAGGAGGCCTACAAACCGGACTCAGTTACACCAGCTCTGTCAGGAGGTGGAACTTATTGTGGGAACCTTGTGGAAGGCTACCCGAAATGTTTGTCTCAAGTTAAACAATTTAAAAGGCAATGCTACCAAATACTAATTGAGTGTATGTAAACTTCTGACCCACTGGGAACGTGATGAAAGAAATAAAAGCTAAATAAATCACTCTACTATTATTCTGACATTTCACATTCTTAAAATAAAGTGGTGATCCTAACTGACCTAAGACAGGGAATTTTTACTAGGATTAAATGTCAGGAATTGTGAAAAACAGAGTTTAAATGTATTTGGCTAAGGTGTATGTAAACTTCCGACTTCAACTGTATTACGTTCATATAGCCGTTCTATGTTCAAAACATTTTTTTTAAATCCCAGAAACAATGCCTGTCATTGGTTGGATCTTCGGTAATGGCATCATATACGCACTTGTTATTGGTGGGTCCGACTGAGAGCACATCAGACTGCAGCTTGGGGAAGAAGCCTTGTTCATATTTGCCCTGTCCAATCTTCATATCCAACAGGTGGGGGTGGATGGCTGTGTGGTCGATCTTCAGCAGCCGCTGTTCGATGGCCTGGGCTGGAGAGGGAGATCAAATCAAGAGAGGGGGATTTGAGTAAGGCCTTCTTTTGGTATAACCACTACTTGAGAATACATTTATTACAATGCTAGAACTAAACCTTTGAGTTCACTTTGAATGAAGACACACACACACACACACACACACACACACACACACACACACACACACACACACACACACACACACACACACACACACACACACACACACACACACACACACACACACACACACACACACACACACACACACACACACACACACAAATAAGCTGCCACTTTTGTGCTCCTCTACACAAAGCTTAGCAGGACATCAAAGCATTGTGTTTGTTCAATTCATCTCACTGCTTGCTCTGTCTCTCTCGGTCTCTCTTTCGGTCTCTATGTTTGCTCTCAACCTACCTCCTTCGCTAACCTTTCTTTCTTTAACGAACACAAGGTAGAGAGAACAGACGCAGTACGACTCAACCCAAACCAACAGGCATCTGTCAATTAACCCCTGCTCGTGGTGTTGGCGAGGTCATTTTTTACATGGCAGATATGAGCTTTTTTTGTCTGTCAAAACCCTCTGAATTTATCATCCAGTCTCAGTCCTCATTGTTTGTCAGACATTAGAGAGAGGAGCACAGGAGCGACCGAGGGAAATTAAGCAGAATAAAAGAGTTTCTTTTGTGTGTGTGTAATTGGGGAACTGCACGCGCCACCACCTCTGAAAGAGCTCTCCCTGAACAATTAGGCTTTTACAGCATTAAAATCTGCCAATGTCAGACCCTGTGAATTGACTCCCCGTATACCTGTAGCGCGCACGCCCCCTATTCATTGTCTGTGAGAGTGTCTGGTCAGGTCTTTTTTTAAGCTTAATTAGAACTCATTTGGCTTGCCCTCGTTAAGTCTCGGATTGCTGCTGCGTAGGCAAAATGAAGTGAGGAAGCCAGACTCGGGACTGACTCAGTGGGGTAGGGGAAGCGTGTGTGTATATATGCATGTGTGTGTGTGTGCGTGAGAAAGAGAGAGAAAAAAGAGAGCGTGAAGGAAAGAAAGCGAAATAGAGCGTAGAAGAATGAGCTTTGTGGGGTGAGGCTTTCTTTGAGACAAAGACAAATGGGCAGAAAAGGCCAAGGGGAGCACCTGCTGAGTGGAGAGAAGTCTGCTGTTTCCAATGAACACATGAAATAGAGGTCAAGAGGGGGAAGAGGATGATGAGACGGAAAGTAATAGGATGGATGTGGAAAGAGATGGATTTAAAGTGAGACCTGTGTGACCTCTTAAAGCATCGTTGGTATGCCAGCCAGGCAGACAGCAGTCATCTACAGCATGCTGATCAGACAGACAGCACAGAGGAAAGCACATTCTCATTCAAGACCAATCTTTCAATTAGTCCCTCTCCTCTATCCATATTTCTCTGTTAACTACCAAAAACTCATTTTAAAACGACTATAGATTTGTCCTTCAATTCCACCTGTCCCTCTCGGTCTTTCTCTCTCGCGCTCCCACACACACACACACACACTCACCACTCTCTTCTGACTCACCTGACTCCTTGAGGATGGTGCACCTCTGGTAGTTGGAGGACCGCAGACTTGGGGCTCTAACATTGTATAGACGAGCTTTATCGATGCGTCCGTCAAACACGCGGAGCAGCGGCTCCTTCTCCTCCCATTGGGACATGATCTTGTTGTCGATGAAGGTGGCGAACATCTGGGTCTCGATGAAGTGGGACAGGAAGGGCAGGTAGGGCTCCGGCTGGTCAGACAGGAAGGATGCCTGGAGAGAGGGGAGACATGTTAGTACAGACACAGATACATGAACATGCATGCACTCGCAGGGAAAGACATGAAGACAAATACTAGTAGGTAGGGAAAGATACAAATGTAATTACAAAATGATATTAGGTGCACACAGGGATGGACAGAAAACCATAAAGACCAATGTATCAAAATAAACTACAAAATACTTGTCTTTTGAAATGTATTTCATTAAAAATACATGTATTTTGTATTTAGAAATACATTTACTTGCTATGACTGTGTTATGTTGTTCATCTACCTTAGTTGAATGCACTTACTGTAAGTCTCCCTGGATAAGAGTGTCTTCTAAATGACCAACATGTAAATGTAAAAATGAATCTAAATGAACTGCAATGCACACTGGGTATTATTATTGGCCTTGTTTCGGGGAAGAGTTCCTTAAAAGACATGCTGTGAAATTGTTCATATTTGTATATTTGTATGTATATTTAGTTAATTTAGAAGATGCTCTTATCACAACATAGTACCATTCAAATTACGTATTAAGTATCTTGTTACGAAATACAGTGCCTTTAGAAAGTATTCAGACCCTTTGACTTTTTCCACATTGTGTAGTTCAGCCTTATTCTAAAATGGATTAAATCGTTTTCCCCCTCAACAATCGACACACAATACCCCATAATGAAGTAAAAACAGGTTTAGAGATTTTTGCAAATATTTTTTTTTTTAGACAAAACTGAAATGACACTGACATAATAAGTATTCAGACCCTTCACTCAGTACTTTGTTGAACCACCTTTGGCAGCCACTACAGCCTCAAGTATTCTTGGGTTTGACGCTACAAGCTTGGCACACCTGTATTTGGGGAGTTTCTCCCATTCTTCTCCACAGATCCTCTCAAGCTCTGTCAGGTTGGATGGGGAGTGTCGCTGCACAGCTATTTTCAGGTCTCTCCAGAGATGTTCGATCGGGTTCAAGTCCGGGCTCTGGCTGGGCCACCCAAGGACATTCAGAGACTTGTCCTAAAGCCAGTCATGCCTGGTACTGGCTGTATGCTTAGGGTCATTGTCCTGTTGGAAGGTGAACCTTCACCCCAGTCTGTGGTCCTGAGCGCTCTGGTGCAGGTTTTCATCAAGGATCTCTGTACTTTTCTCCGTTCATCTTCCCTCAATCCTGACTAGTCTCCCGGTCCCTGCCGCTGAAAAACATCCCCACAGCAGGATGCTGCCACCACCATGCTTCAGGCATGGTGCAGGCATGGTGCCAGGTTTGCTCCAGACGTGACGCTTGGCAGTCAGGCCAATCTTGTTTATCATGGTCAGTGTCTTTAGGTGCATTTTGGAAAACTCGAAGCGGGCTGTCATGTGCCTTTTACTGAGGAATGGCTTCTGTCTGGCCTGATTGGTGGAGTGCTGCAAAGATGGTTGTCCTTCTGAAAGGTTCTACCATCTTCAGAGGAACTCTGGAGCTCTGTCAGAGTGACCATTGGGTTCTTGGTCACCTCCATGCCCAAGGCCCTTCTCCCCCGATTGCCCAGTTTGGCCGGGCGGCCATCGCTAGGAAGAGAGTCTTGGTGGATCCAAACTTCTTCCATTTAAGAATGATGAGGCCTGGGGACGTTCAATGCTGCAGAGTTGTTTTGGTACCCTTCTCCAGATCTGTGCCTCGACACAATCCTGTCTCGGAGGATTCCTTCGACCTCATGGCTTAGTTTTAACTCTGACATGCACTGTCAACTGTGGGACCTTATATAGACAGCTGTGTGCCTTTCCAAATCATGTCCAATCAAGTGAATGTGGACTCCAATCAAGTTGTAGAAATATCTCAAAGATGAACAATGGAAACAGGATGCACCTGGGCTCAATTTTGAGTGTCATAGCAAAGGGTCTGAATACTTAGGCTATTTCAGTTTTTATTTTTAATCCACCTGTTTTCACATCATTATGGGGTATTGTGTGTAGATTGCTGAGAATTTTTATTTATTTAATCAATTTTAGAATAAGGCTGTAACATAACAAAATGGAAAAAGTCAAGGGGTCTGAATACTTTCCGAAGGCAATGTACATTGGAGTGCAGTTCTGCCCAGTGTAATACAAATGACTAAATACTAAGAAGTAACTGAAATACATATTTCAAATACATGTAACAGAAATACTGCCCATCTCTGGGTGCACAGCACGTAGCATAAACACACAGCAACCAACTCTGTGTTCTGTCTGTTTGCTGATATGAATGCATTTCCCCCGTGATTTTATAAATGCAAACATTGTTATTGCCAATACCGCGTCTTAACAGCTCCGGCTGTGTTCGTCTTACTTATTTATCAAATGGAATATTTTCATAGTGGACGGGTTTCAGGAAAGAATTTAATCCAGCATCTCACAAACATGGTAATGCTCCAGGGGACTTCCACTAGCACACAACACAGGCCTCAATACACAGCCCGTTACATCAAGGTAAACAGTGTGTGTGTGTGTGTGTGTGTGTGTGTGTGTCAACCCATCTCACCTTATCAAAGTTGTGCATCTGCTCTCGGTTGGTGAGCCAGGACTCCAGGTCCGGAGCGCTATGGATGACGAAGGCCTCATAGTCCGCGAACATCATGGTAAACCTGCTAGCGAACACCTCCCTCAGCTGTACATTCAGCTTAGCGTTCCTCAGCTCCTCCTCTTCGACTGCCGTCCTCCCCCCCTGGGCCTCTCCCTCACCCCCTACCCCCCTCAGGGCTTCCACACGGACCCCCGTTCTCTTAGCCAGAGCCTGGAGTCTTTCCAGAGTAGCGTTCCCTTGGAGAAGCTCCAACACAGCTAACTGCTCCCCTCCTAGGTTCCCATTCCTCCCATCGTCCTCTAGCTCCCTCAGGGCCTGTTGACTCTTCAGACCAGGGTGACGGGTAGAGACGGACCCAGGGGTGGTGGTGGAGGTGGGGACAGAGGTTGGAGGAGCGCCCCCCACTGGGGATATGCCGTAGCGGAGGAGGACTTCGCTGAGCTCCTGGATTAACTCTGGTTTGTTAGGGAACTGGGGGAAGTCTTCAGGCAGCTCGATACAGTGGTTGTCAATGTCCACGAAGCACAGGTTAGCCTGTTAGGAGAGAGAGGTTTGGAATAACATGGAAGTTTATACAACAATTATAACATAGCTATTGCTCAATGAATAGATACTCAGAGAGGGGTGTGTTGGGGACAGGACATGGACAGAATGAGTTTTGGGTAAGTGATTGACACTATAAAGAGATTGTCAGTATTAAACCCAAAACACCAATCTCAACGTCAACAGTAAAGAGGCGACTCCGGGATGCTGGCCTTCTAGGTAGAGTTGCATAGAAAAAGCCATATCTCATACTGGCCAATAAAAAGAAAAGATTTAGATGGGCAAAAGAACACAAGACACTGGACAGAGGAACTCTGCCGAGAAGGCCAGCATCCCGGAGTCGGCTCTTCACTGTTGACGGTGAGACTGGTGTTTTGCGGGTACTATTTAATGAAGCTGCCAGTTGAGGACTTGTGAGGCGTCGGTTTCTCAAATTAGACACTAATGTACTTGTCCTCTTGCTCAATTGTGCACCAGGGCCTCCCACTCCTCTTTATATTCTGGTTAGAGCCAGTTTGTGCTGTTATGTGAAGGGAGTAGTACACAGCGTTTTACGAGATCTTCAGTTTCTTGGCAATTTCTCGCATGGAAGCCTTCATTCTCAGAACAATAATAGACTGACGAGTTTCAGAAGAAAGGTCTTTGTTTCTGACCATTTTGAGCCTGTAATCGAACCCACAAATGCTGATGTTCCAGATACTCAACTAGTCTAAAGAAGGCCAGTTTTATTGCTTCTTTAAATCAGAATAGTTTTCAGCTGTGTGCTAACATAATTGCAAAAGGGTTTTCTAATGATCAATTAGCCTTTTAAAATGATAAACTCGGATTAGCAAACACAACGTGCCATTGGAACACAGGAGTGATGGTTGCTGATAACAGGCCTCTGTACGCCTATGTAGATATTCCATAAAACATCTGCCGTTTCCAGATTCAATACTCATTTACAACATTAACAATGTCTACACTGTATTTCTGATCAATTTGATGTTATTTTAAATGGACAAAAAACATGTTTATCTTTCAAAAACAAGGACATTTCTAAGTGACCCCAAACTTTTGAACGGTATACACATGCTGTGTTATAGCGTATACTTCCAGGCTCTACTGTCCCTGTGAGAGGATGACTAGGAGTTACTGTACACCTGAATACATGACATTAGCATTTACTCTCTGGCATCTGAAACGCTGGGTTTACCACCAATTGACTATAGTTTTATAACAGCATTTGCTAGGCTCCAGATGTGAATTTCAAAACTCAAAATTTTCTTCTCCATGTATTTCTGCGTCCAGGTTTGACTCATGTGCATTGCTCTGTGAGGGCTGCATCAGCCGTCTGTGCACAGATCTGACCTGACGTGGATTGGCTTAACGGAGGTTTATTTAGGTAGTGGAGAAGACTGCAGGCCATCCGCCTGATTTACGAGATGCGGAAAATGGAGCACGCACCCCGCTGGGTGATTGTACAGGCACACAATGTTGGCCTAGTTTCGGGTTAAAAGCCATTAAAAAGCCATTAAAAAGCCATTAAAAAGAAAGGATGGAGGATCAAGAGGGACAAACCGATATTAAACTGTTGGTATTCATGAGTGCGTGCATGTGCATGTACTTGTTTGCTATTTGCTATGCAAACATGACTAATATGATTAGGAGACAAATTATTGTTCTGCCATTTGAAATGGAAATTAGATTAATTCTTTCTACAGAGCCAGGGTTCAAAAAGGCAAGTCTTTCATTCATTCACATCCTCTCGCTGTTGCTCCCTCTCTATGATCCTTCCCTTCTTTCCGTTTGCTTTCAGCCCTTCTTTCATCCCTCCATTTCTAGGTCATCCTTCCTCACTTCAAAGAATCATTCAGAAATAGAGATATCTCTAAATTAAAACATTTGGCACCGTGTGACCTTTAGGTGAGGATCCGGAGGAACACAAAAGGGCAGAACATTGGATTGTGAGGAGGAGGCGGGAGCAGCACCAGGGAACGCCGTCGGATGCTGCACTGACTCTGATAATTAGCATCCATACGGAATGGGCCAGATTAATGAGCGGTGGGAGTGGGAGGGAGGGAAGGAGGGAGAGCCCTGAAGCTGGGAATCTCTTTGGGATGTTCCAGACCATTAGGAGTCTTATCTTGTCCCCACACACACATGCTGTGCACCGAGGGTTCCATCACTTTCACTGTCTAAGGAGGTCGCTCGAAGCCTTTCCAGAGAAACATCAGTTCGAGTTCCTTCTACACAGGAACAATAGGGGTCTATGCAAACACATTGGGCTGCGAGTGATAAAACCAATAGAAGTATCTCCAATAGACTAAAATAAACTTTCAATAGACGTTCCTCTACAATAAGAGTCTGAAAGCTGCATTTCCACTTCCCGCTCAGTCTGAATAGGAGCCAGGTAGTCTGTCTGTGTGTGTGGGAGGCACATTGTGGAGAGTCAGGGTTGGATGGCATTGGACAGTGTGCATTCAGCAACAATGAGCCCTTACTGTAACTGCCTATTGCATGAGACACACACTTACAAATAAAAAACAGACCCAGTCTCACACACAGACACAGAGACACACCTCCTGTGGCAGCTCTAGTTTGGAGCGGTCGGTGCCCTCCTTGGACTGCAGGCCCATGAGGTAGGGCACGGGGGCATCCAGGAAGTGCAGCAGTGAGGCGGGTAGGATGGGCACGTAGACATGCTGCCACTGGAACGGGAAGAGCAGGGTGGTGATGCCCTCCGCAACTGTCATCAACCGCTGGTAGTCTGGAGAGAGGTAGGGTGAGGGTAGGGAGAGAATTTGGGAGGGGGAGAGGTGGAGGAAAAGGAGGGATAGAGTGAGTGATTGGAAAGGTGGAAGGGAAATATAAGGGAGATGTTAGAGAGGGAGGAGAGAAGAAGCAGCAGAGAGTAACTTTAAATCAACAGATCAAAATTGAATCTGGGGGCAATACGGGATGAAAGAAATTCTGTTCTGATGGATTCAATTTAAATCACCATTCTGTGTGTGTGCGCGTGTGCGTGTGTGTGCAGTACGTGTGTGTGTTGGCCCGCAATGTCTCCTGTTCCTGATTAAAGATTAGGACCAGTGGTCTCACCCTGGCTTTGGTACTGAGTTCAGGAGTTCCATCATCAGATATGAATAAAATGATCAGACCGTAAGCCTGACTGACCTCCATAATAAATCAACGGCACGCTATACCAATTTATCCACGCAACCACTCTCCCTCTAGCCTTTTCTCCATCCCTCACTCGCTCTCTCCCGCACTCTCTCCGCTGCTCAGGTGTACTTTCACTCAAAATGCATTACACTTTTCAAGGTCGACAAAGCATTACACAAAGACCTAGCCAATTTACATTCTACAAGAGAACTAGGGGACCTAGCATTTGTATATTGTGTGTGTGTGAGAGAGACTGCGTGCGTGCATCTACCTTGCCTCAAAGTCTGTCTGCAAGTGACCATCTTGCCATAAATACACAGACCAACGCATGCGTCTCACACACAGATGGACGGACAGACACTCTAATTGACCGCAATTAGAGGTGCTCCTGCGCACTGCAGGAGCACCTGTCTGTGTGTGTGTGTCCATTAGCCACTGTCTGCGCCTCGAATTCTCCATTTTGAGGCCTAGCTATTTTGAGGCCTAGCTACAAACATGAGGAACAGAACAGGGGTGCTTGCAGTTGAAATTGTAATGATAACCCACCTGCCTTCCTGCCTCCCATGGAGATGATTAGTAATGATGGAGAGAAGGAGGGGGTACGGTGTGAAAAGGTGTATGTGTGGGGGGAGGGGTATCTGTAGGGGCTCCTACTTATAGGATATTTATGGAGAAAACTAAAGACACATGATAGATAGGAGTAATAATACCCTCACAAAAGACTTGCGCCACAGGACACGCAGAAAATGGAATGAGAGTCATGTAGAGACACGGTGAAAGTGTGATTTGAGGATCACAGTAACGCATTCTATGATTGGATCCCAGATAAGAAAAGGGAGACAGAGAAATGAGATGAAGGCCAACACAAAGAGAAAGTGTGGTAGCGAAAGAGCGAGACGGAGTGAGAAAGAGTGGGAGAAACCGAGAGAAAGACAGAACTAAAAAGGGGAGTGTGAGAGTTGCTGAGTAAACTTTCTAGCTCCTCTGTGGTGCACTGCACACCCACACACTCGTACAATAACACACTGACCGTATACAAGCCAAACCCTTACCCTGCAATACTCAATTATGTATGAGGGGAAACCTAGAAGAGCTGCAGAAAACTTGGGACTTTTACATGACTTTACTTAAGCAATGCATAAAATAAAGGAAACTACACAGCAAACTAATACCCATGTATTTATATTGCATAAATGCACCAATTTGCCCTTCAGCTAGTCTATCAAAGAAACGCTTGCAATAATTTTACCGGTAACTACTTCAAAGTGCTGCCAACATGCCCTTTTGGCATTCCCTGTGGGAAACCAGTCTCTCTCTGAAATGAACAGAGCAATAGAACCACAACAAGGAACATAAGAGAACAAAAATCAGGATAACCTAGTTTATAACCAAATATACTCTCACAAGCCTCTGCATGTTGAGGGTTTTAACTTGACACAGCCTGCTCTGTGATGCAGAGAAAGATAGAGTGATTCTCATTAGAGGATGAGTCACAGTACTTTACTCATGTCTCACGCAACTCTATCCCCACTTTCTTTCCTCTCTCATCCACTGTTATGATCGTATTATGTGAAGATAAGTTTAGCCCCTACATGAATATGAATACACTGCGTCTCAACAGACTTCATTAATACATAATCCTTGCTGATTTGACACCAGCTCTTCCCAATTTAATATTCAACCCGTCACAGATGTGAGACTCCAGTTTTCCCCAACACGAAAAACATGAAAAGCACCCTGCAAAGGCTCATGGGGGAATAATATTATTCTCTCCGTCCAATGTTGACCTCAGCTGAACTACACGGGGGGGGGGGGTGATTTCAGGCAGAGATTATGCGAGAGTGTTCAACTCTATTTCACAGGGCCATTAAACTTTCACAACACGCTCCAATACTGCTTTCCAATGGAGGGTGTTGTGTAAAATATTGTATGTTATTGCTTGATAAGTAGGGGAATGCATTGAATTGTCATCTGCAAACGTCCAATACAGATACAGTTGACCACAATGCTGCTGGGGCAAGGTGGAAAATGCGAACGGAAGAGACAAAGATCGGCATCTGTGTTTCAAGGCTGAACATATGACACGAGGCAACTCATAGTGAAACTGTCAGTCATTGGGACTGGTCCCTATCAGACACAGTCTCAGAAGGGACGAGACAAGCCAACAATGGTAAACAACAGAAACCAGGTGCACTCCCAGCACAGAGAGAGGGGAGAAGGAGACATGGTGTAAAGTCCCCTCATTTTCATACGAACAGTATGCTTTGATCAACCACATTATTGCACGCTCTGACTGACTAAGTCTCTCTGGATGAATGCAGGGATTTTTCTGCTATTGAAATCCTTGGGCAGGCCGCCTAAGCGTTTTTTCTGGTCGCCTAAAGTTCGGGATGGAAAAGTGCTTTCAACTTAAACCAGATATAATGTATGTTTAGAAGATATTAGAACTATATATTTTTTTATTATATAATCTTTGAGAACTAACAATCATCCAAAATAAAAGTCAGGGAGAATTGAAAGATCCCCAAACAATGATTTTAGTTTTAAAAACAGCAACCTTTCTCTCAACTGCATGTCAAAATGCTTAGCTACATGGAGAAATGTGTAGACTTGTAGGACATTTGCTTTAAAATGGCAAAGTCTCTCTACACCGGCAAGAAGAGGCCTCAAAATGTTGCTCCTGGAATGACTAAAATATCAAATCTAAATGAGTGATTAATCATCTTATTAATTACATCTCAGACCCACGCCCTCCACAGAGCTGCAGGATTGGACTAAACGCCTGCTTGTCACTTCCTTCCCGTGTCTCGGCCAATGAGTGAGCGAGGATCATGGTGGGCACTGGGCAGGTTCCGTCTGTTGTGATTTCATTGGTTGTTGATGGATCATATAAGACAATGAGGACATAAGGCCAAACTTGTCACATTAACACACATGCTGCATCCTATTCACAATATTGTGCACTAGTTTTGACCAGAGCCCAATGTGCCCTGGTAAAAGGTAGTCAACAATATAGGGAACAGGATGCATTGGGACCCATCCACAGAACATTTTACAGATGCAGTTTCCGTGCATCAACCCTTCCATGAAAGCGCCTCCAGGCAAATCAAGCACATTGTTTTTATTAAAGAGGAATTAGAATGCCTTTTAGCAGCCGTGACGCAGGGTAGGAGCTAAATGGCATGCCGCCAACACTTCGCCGTGAAAAATGAGGAACATTAAAACGTTACTGGAATGTTTTTCATTCGGAAAAAGAGGTTTTTAATTATTTTGTTTCAGGAGCGATTCCCTCTGACAGTTGGTTTGATAAATTAAACATGGGAGATCATTTCTCAAAGGATAGATGAGTGGGGATGGATGGGAGCGAAGGGGTGGATGAGGATGAGTGGTAGGAGGAGGGAGAGGCCTGTCTCTGTCGTTTTCTCTCAAGCAGACAGAAATGGCATGGTGCTAGTGACAGTCCCTTTGTTTGACTGCCATCAACTCAACTAATGAACTCCCATGCATTACAGATAATTACATTAGAGACATTAAACTCCAACCAACTCTAAAACAAAACAAGAGCCACTTAATGGGAAGTCACAACCCATTAATTCATTAGACAAGACTACTTTCCACTCCAAAGGACGTCAATGGACCAGAACCACCCAATCAAACATTCAACAGACAAGAAGCTCTCTCGATGTCTCTTTCTCTGCAACAGTCTTAAGCCAATCAGATAATGGCATCCTGTAGTTTAGTCTACTGTAATCTACAGTGAAGTCTATGGCAGATACAGTCAGTCTTGGCCTGACGTCTACAGACTACTGTCTGTCTGGCCGTTTGCCCTTTGACTGACCATGCTTCCTAATCCCAGCCACTACCCTGCTGCTGTCCAGTCAGTCAACCCGCATAGCTCCAGTCCCAGGGAGAGGAACAGCTCTCTACCCCACCCAGATTACAGTAGTCTAATCCTAAACTCATTTGGGCCAGGGAGTCAAGGACAGGCCTGGACCACAGATTACACCCCAGTAATGACACAGTCAGTCATGTTCCATTGGCTCCAGCTGAGTGGATGTGTTGAGGAATAGGGAGGAATGACTTATCCAACCATCCCCCAACCTGGTATCTGTCATCACCATACCACCTGGCTGTAGAAGCAACCCCCACTCCACAACCTGCTGCCAAGGAATGTAGAGGCAGAGAGGAGTGTGTGTGTGCATGTATAATAAGCATCCCTTACCCTGTGAATACAGCAGAATCTGCATCTCCAGCAGGGTACAGTTGAAGAGCTGCACCAGGTTCTCTACCCCCAGCAGAGTGAAGGTCTGGCCCAGAGGGAAGTCAGCCAGAGGCAGCTCCCCAGGCCCAGGACGCTGACACACGATGGGCTCGTACACCCCGTGGAACTTCAGCGAGCGCCCCGGAGGGGGCAGGGGCACCTCGTACAGGATGTTGTGCACGTAGCTTTCCAGAGGGAGGGGCGGGGGCGAGGCGGCTGTGACGGCCCGGTGCACCTGGGACAGGAAACGGCGGCAGGCGTGCATGAAGGGCATGGGCGTGATCAGACACAACGCCTTGGAGACGAAGAGCGTGTCCCGCGACGCGTCGTAGCCGCCGCACGCCGCCGACCGGCACGAGGATGAAGACGGAGAATCTGCTTCGTCGAGGCTGCTAGCCAGAGAGTCCATACTGGAGGAAGAGGAGGAAGAGGGGGAGTCGGAGGAAGGGTTCTCAGCCTGGTGCATCTGGTAGAGGGTCTGCATGGCCGAGCAGATCTGAGGCGACGTCACCTCCTCGTAGAAGGTGTGGACGAAGCCGTAGGTGCGAGAGCCGTCCTCCCGTGTGATCAGGAAGGAGTGGAACTGGGGCTCGCGGCTGTCTGCCTGTGTCCTGAACGACAGGCCTTTGGGCATACAGAGCTACGGAGAGAGAGAGCGAGAGAGAGGGAGAGGGACAATAATAATGATGATTATTAATGTGGTATTAATAATTGAGATAGTTGACAGAATCAATGAGGCCTTACATCAGAAACGACTGAGACTGCATGTACCAGAATATGTGTGTACCAGACTGTGTTGGTGTGTGTGTGTGTGTGTGTGCGCGTGTCGCATCCCTAATCAAATCAGCATAATCTGCTTTGATAGCAGCCCAGTCAGCAACACAGCAGCCAGCATGAAATAAAATATGGTTGATTATCTCCATTATGTTGATTTGCAGAGCTGAGCTGAATACAAAATTAATCATCACACACACACACACAAATTAACCCCTGTCGCTAACACAGATAAACAGGCCTGTAGTTGGCCAATGTTCTGTTCAGAATGGATTATAAAAGTGGTGAGTGAATCCTGGTTTCAACTGATCACTACTGACAAGATAACTCCCACACCACCTCAAACTGTCTGTTCTGTGTGGAAATCGAGAGGCAAATGAAAAACATCCGAAACGCTGCAATTTCTCCGGAACAAATGAGAGTCCATACGCTTCCAAATCAAATCCTTCTATCCCAAGAAATATCATGAAACCATACGGATCAAGGAAAAGATATTCCTCCCTGGAAAAGAGGGAGAGAGTTCAAACCTACGTTGAAGATAAGGATAAGACAACCGGATTCCAATATCCCTTTGCAACAAATGGGACCATCTGTGCTAATGAGCAACGGAGCTGGTCCCAGATTTGTTGTCTTAACCTGCACATTTTCGACCTGCTGCCGGTTGAAACTGGGGAAACATCAACAGGCAATCAAAATCAATACAACTCTGCATGCATGTTGGAGAATATGTGCCTAAACTAACACTGCTCTGAAACACATTATACAGTATCAACAACTCCACACTGCTCTGAAACACATTATACAGTATCAACAACTCCACACTGCTCTGAAACACATTATCAACAACTCCACACTGCTCTGAAACACATTATACAGTATCAACAACTCAACACTGCTCTGAAACACATTATACAGTATCAACAACTCTACACTGCTCTGAAACACATTATACAGTATCAACAACTCCACACTGCTCTGAAACACATTATACAGTATCAACAACTCCACACTGCTCTGAAACACATTATACAGTATCAACAACAACACTGCTCTGAAACACATTATACAGTATCAACAACTCCACACTGCTCTGAAACACATTATACAGTATCAACAACTCCACACTGCTCTGAAACACATTATACAGTATCAACAACTCCACACTGCTCTGAAACACATTATACAGTATCAACAACTCCACACTGCTCTGAAACACATTATACAGTATCAACAACTCCACACTGCTCTGAAACACATTATACAGTATCAACAACTCCACACTGCTCTGAAACACATTATACAGTATCAACAACTCTACACTGCTCTGAAACACATTATACAGTATCAACAACTCAACACTGCTCTGAAACACATTATACAGTATCAACAACTCCACACTGCTCTGAAACACATTATCAACAACTCTACACTGCTCTGAAACACATTATACAGTATCAACAACTCAACACTGCTCTGAAACACATTATACAGTATCAACAACTCCACACTGCTCTGAAACACATTATACAGTATCAACAACTCTACACTGCTCTGAAACACATTATACAGTATCAACAACTCAACACTGCTCTGAAACACATTATACAGTATCAACAACTCCACACTGCTCTGAAACACATTATCAACAACTCTACACTGCTCTGAAACACATTATACAGTATCAACAACTCTACACTGCTCTGAAACACATTATACAGTATCAACAACTCCACACTGCTCTGAAACACATTATACAGTATCAACAACTCCACACTGCTCTGAAACACATTATACAGTATCAACAACTCCACACTGCTCTGAAACACATTATACAGTATCAACAACTCTACACTGCTCTGAAACACATTATCAACAACTCAACACTGCTCTGAAACACATTATCAACAACTCCACACTGCTCTGAAACACATTATACAGTATCAACAACTCAACACTGCTCTGAAACACATTATACAGTATCAACAACTCTACACTGCTCTGAAACACATTATACAGTATCAACAACTCAACACTGCTCTGAAACACATTATACAGTATCAACAACTCTACACTGCTCTGAAACACATTATACAGTATCAACAACTCCACACTGCTCTGAAACACATTATACAGTATCAACAACTCTACACTGCTCTGAAACACATTATACAGTATCAACAACTCTACACTGCTCTGAAACACATTATACAGTATCAACAACTCCACACTGCTCTGAAACACATTATCAACAACTCTACACTGCTCTGAAACACATTATACAGTATCAACAACTCAACACTGCTCTGAAACACATTATACAGTATCAACAACTCTACACTGCTCTGAAACACATTATACAGTATCAACAACTCTACACTGCTCTGAAACACATTATCAACAACTCCACACTGCTCTGAAACACATTATCAACAACTCCACACTGCTCTGAAACACATTATACAGTATCAACAACTCTACACTGCTCTGAAACACATTATACAGTATCAACAACTCAACACTGCTCTGAAACACATTATACAGTATCAACAACTCAACACTGCTCTGAAACACATTATCAACAACTCCACACTGCTCTGAAACACATTATACAGTATCAACAACTCAACACTGTTCTGAAACACATTATACAGTATCAACAACTCAACACTGCTCTGAAACACATTATACAGTATCAACAACTCTACACTGCTCTGAAACACATTATACAGTATCAACAACTCCACACTGCTCTGAAACACATTATCAACAACTCAACACTGTTCTGAAACACAGTATCAACAACTCCACACTGCTCTGAAACACATTATACAGTATCAACAACTCTACACTGCTCTGAAACACATTATACAGTATCAACAACTCAACACTGCTCTGAAACACATTATACAGTATCAACAACTCAACACTGCTCTGAAACACATTATACAGTATCAACAACTCAACACTGCTCTGAAACACATTATACAGTATCAACAACTCCACACTGCTCTGAAACACATTATCAACAACTCTACACTGCTCTGAAACACATTATACAGTATCAACAACTCTACACTGCTCTGAAACACATTATACAGTATCAACAACTCCACACTGCTCTGAAACACATTATACAGTATCAACAACTCCACACTGCTCTGAAACACATTATACAGTATCAACAACTCCACACTGCTCTGAAACACATTATACAGTATCAACAACTCTACACTGCTCTGAAACACATTATCAACAACTCAACACTGCTCTGAAACACATTATCAACAACTCCACACTGCTCTGAAACACATTATACAGTATCAACAACTCAACACTGCTCTGAAACACATTATACAGTATCAACAACTCAACACTGTTCTGAAACACATTATACAGTATCAACAACTCAACACTGTTCTGAAACACATTATACAGTATCAACAACTCAACACTGCTCTGAAACACATTATACAGTATCAACAACTCCACACTGCTCTGAAACACATTATACAGTATCAACAACTCTACACTGCTCTGAAACACATTATACAGTATCAACAACTCCACACTGCTCTGAAACACATTATACAGTATCAACAACTCCACACTGCTCTGAAACACATTATACAGTATCAACAACTCAACACTGCTCTGAAACACATTATACAGTATCAACAACTCCACACTGCTCTGAAACACATTATACAGTATCAACAACTCAACACTGCTCTGACATATTACATTCATATACAAGTGACTCCGTAGCACAGCAGCTTCATCTAATCCCATTGAAAACACTTCCATTGAAGTCTCCCTCAAAACTCTTCCTGTTCTGACAAAAGGGAGCAGAAACGGTCGACTGTTTACAGTAAAGGCTCCAGGCCAAAAAGCCATCCCACCCTCCTGTCAACTGTAACTGTGTCTGGGGCCATCAACCTGGGCCTCAGCTCTGTTAGGCTCAAAATGACTTCAGATAGACATTTCAGAATTCCTAGCAGAACATTTCACAGTGTTCTTGGAGAATCCCAGGTAATGTTCCCATCTGTTAAACTTTCCCCTTATTCCGACACGGACACGGGAATTGTGTGGGTTCCGGGTGAGTGACGCACTGATGGAGCAATAAGCTGAACAAACTGAAGCACATACACATTCATACTCCCTCACTCATGCATATCCTCGGGCACTAGCTCTCTCTCACACACACACACCTTCTGACTCAGGGCCCAATTAACAAGAAAATCAAATCAGTGCCAACAGCAGTCTGTGTCTGTGTGTGTGTGTGTGTGTGTGTGTGTGTGTGTGTGTGTGTGTGTGTGTGTGTGTGTGTGTGAGAGAGAGTGAGAGTGAGTGGGAAAGAAAGAAATAATAATCGAGGGAGGGATTTATGAGAAAAGGATTGGGATATGAAAAGCAATCATCAGAACGGCTTTGTTGCCAGGCCCACAGGGGCAGGAAGTGTGATTACACTAAGGTCACCCTATGAGTAGGGAGAGTAGAGATGAGAGAGAAGGGAAATGGAGAGTGGGAAAGGGGATATGGATGGTGAGTGGGATGGAGACACTATACATAGAAATGAATGGGGTTGGGTTGAGGCAAGCAGGGAGAGGGCTGAGATTCATAATGGTTCTGCCATTGGAGCCTTCATAGCTGCACTGGTGTTCCATTTCAGACCTGGAACACACCGCACAATGGGCCATCGCTTCCATGCCGACGTAAACTGAGAACACGATGTGAATAATTCAGCGGTTCTGACGCCAGCGTGTGATGTAATGGCCAACGCCAACGGAAAAATAGTGACCTTGCATCACGAGAGGCAACGGTCAGCCGACACCCAGCGCTTCCTGAACCTCCTCTATAGGGACTTGAGGGACAGGTATCAATGTTAGCTACCTCTACTGGGGCTCAATATGCTGGGTTAGGCAAACACACACACACAAATACACAGACACCACAAACATATGATCCCTCAACCACATATACTTCAGTGGACCCAGATCATTGAGTGACAGGTCAGCGGGACCTATAGCAGTGTCTTCCATGACAGGTCTTGAGTGATTCAAAACATGTTTAATGTAGTCTTCTGGTTTGTCATTTCCTGCAGTGTATGGGTTATATTGGTCATCTATCACAAACCCCCAAGGAGACGTATTGCTATTATAAACTGATTACCAACGTAATTAGAGCAGTAAAAAATACATGTTTTGTCATGCCCGTGGTATACAGTCTCATATACCATGGCGCAAACCATCTAGTTCATAAAATGCTATATAGCACAAATACAATTTCATCATCACCATCTTAACTTTTCCCTTTTTTCTCATGAATGCAGATATTTGACAACATAAAGCTTGTCTTATCAGATATTCCCTCCCCTAACGTACCCTTCCACCCTGGCATGCTTCCCCTCGTCCCTCGTCCCATCAACACGAAACAACTGAATCTAAACCCAGACTGCAGAAAAGCAGCCACAGTCCGTGTAGCGCAGCCTACAAAACCCTCTGGGTAAATCCATAGAGACAGAGGGGATTTGGGCGCCTTCGCCCCATTACCCAGGATACCCTAGAGAGAAGGCACTGCATTGTGTCTTAATCCTGGGCCTCTCTGCTCCAATGGTGTGTGGTTTCCTAAAGCATTGGTTGGAATAATCCTAGCATGCCCTTCCTTTCCACTGTATATGATCTAAAAGGCCTTTCAATGCCTAGTTGGGGTATTGTTTATCGTCCTTCTGTTCCCTCCATCCATTCCTTCCTCCAACCCAGTTTGGTTCCCTGCTGCCTACTATTAGATTGAATAGAGCCTGTTTATCGTCCTCCTATTCCCCTCATTCAGGGATAAGTAGGTTACTTTCTAAATGTAATCCCTTACTAGTTGCCTGTCCAAAATTGTAATAAGTCACTTTTGGTTTACCCAAACTCAGTAATGTAATCGGATTACGTTCACTTACTTTTGGATTACTTTCCCCTTAATAGGCATTAGATGAAGACAAAAATGATCCATCAAACGCATTTGGAGTGTCATCATATTGGTCTCTGACTTGTGGTCAGACTTGCTCATGTGGAACAAATTTAAACGTGTCCTGATTTTCAATGCTGAATTGAATATCACTGAGAAAACAGAAAGGTGTCATAATGTATTTTTTCCACAAACATCCTTACAAAGTCATCCAATAAGTAATCATCTAGTTTTTCAGAAGTGTCTGTAATCTAATTACACATTTTTTTGTAATCAGATTATATGTAACTGATCACCCCTCAACACTGCAATATGGTCCCTCCATCCATCCATCCATCCATCCATCCATCCATCCATCCATCCATCCATCCATCCATCCATCCATCCATCCATCCATCCATCCACCACTCAGTTTGGCTCAGAACTCAGCGATGGTTCACCCACCATGTTGACAGCATCCTGGTCGAAGGGGTTCCACTCCACGTTCTCAGGGTAGTGGGCCAGGACTTTAGACTTGAACGTCCTCTTCAGGGGGCTCTGCTCAAAGTTCTCCCCTAGAGAGGGAGAGAAAGAAAGAGGTCAAGTCTCTGGGCCAGTTGAGAGGTTTACATGGACAACCAAGTTGACTAACTAAAGATATTGGTGCATGTCAAAGTGTGTGTGTGAGTGTGCATAAGAGGGGGATCAAAGATTGTCATAAGGGAATACAAGGAAGAAAACAAGAATGAGCACAGCTGTATGTTGCTCAGCATTCTGCCCGCCCGTCCAACATCACTACTCTGGACGGTTCTGACTTAGAATATGTGGACAACTACAAATACCTAGGTGTCTGGTTAGACTGTAAAACTCTCCTTCCAGACTCACATTAAGCATCTCCAATCCAAAACTAAATCTAGAATCAGCATCCTATTTCGCAACAAAGTATCCTTCACTCATGCTGCCAAACATACCCTCTTAAAACTGACTATCCTACTGATCCTTGACTTCGGCAATGTTATTTACAAAATAGCCTCCAACACTCTACTCAGCAAATTGGATGCAGTCTATCACAGCGCCATCCGTTTTGTCACCAAAGCCCCATATACTACCCACCACTGCGACCTGTATGCTGTCGTTGGCTGGCCCTCGCTTCATATTCGTCGCCAAACCAACTGGCTCCAGGTCATTTATAAGTCTTTGCTAGGTAAAGCCCCGCCTTATCTCAGCTCACTGGTCACCATAGCAGCACCCACCCGTAGCACGCGCTCCAGCAGGTATATTTCACTGGTCACCCCCAAAGCCAAATCCTCCTTTGGCCGCCTTTCCTTCCAGTTCTCTGCTGCCAAAGACTGGAACAAACTGCAAAAATCACTGAATCTGGAGACTCATATCTCCCTCACTAACTTTAAGAACCAGCTGTCAGAGTAGCTCACAGATCCCTGCACCTGTACATAGCCCATCTGTAAATAGCCCATCCAACTACCTCATCCCCATACTGTTATTAATTTGATTTATTTTGCTCCTTTGCACCCCAGTATCTCTATTTGCACATTCATCTTCTGCACATCTATCACTCCAGTGTTTAATTGCTATATTGTAATTATCTCGCCACTATGGCCTATTTATCGCCTTACCTCCCTTATCCTACCTCATTTGCACACACTGTATATAGACTTTTTCTATTGTATTATTGAATGTATGTTTGTTTATTCCATGTGTAACTCTGTGTTGTTGTATGTGTCGCACTGCTTTGCTTTATCTTGGCCAGGTTGCAGTTGTAAATGAGAACTGTTCTCAACTGGCCTACCTGGTTAAATAAAGGTTAAATTAAAAAAAAATATTAAAAGAAATCTGGGATCTCTCATAGGTGAAATTCCTATCTGTCAGCACCTGTGCTATGAAGCTCTCCACTCTCCCACCCACACAAAACAATAAATATTTCCCCTTGCCGGCAGCCTTCCATGTTCTGGTTCCACTCACTTTGCTAACCTCATGTGGAAAACAGCAAGGTGTAATGAACAACACATCTACATCATCATGAAGCCCCAGCCTTGATGCTAGGCTACTAAAAGCTACACAAGTAACAGTTTGTATCTAATGGGGCAGCAGCAGCGTGTCTAATGGTGTATAAGCAGGACCATGTTGACTCATGTGTCAGACAACTGCACTGACTACAACAGGTCCCCTGAGCAAGGAGCAGCTGGGACCGTGTCATTAGCTTAGCTTAGCTAAGCAGTAATAAGATGTGTGCAATCTGAGTCTTATCCATTTCCTTCCCTACCGTGTAGGGTTGCAAAGGGTCAGAAACTTTACAGTAAATTCCTGAAATTTTCCATGAGAAGTTAAGCCCAGGGATTTCGCTTAAATTCATCAAAAAGGTTAGCTTATAACAGTGAACCTTTTTTTGTGGGATACACATAAGGCAATTCTAGGTCTTGTGGCATATTTTGGATAAACTATCCCCAATTCAATGGAATTGCAACCCTCGGCATGCACAGTGCATTCTTCCATCACATGTACAGTGCATTCTTCCATCACATGTACAGCTGATTCTCAATATCTTGCACACTAATGAGATGCTATTGAGCCCACCCTAGTACACTGTCAGAGTCAAGGACTACATGCTTTCTGGTAAGTTTTCTTTACAATACTGGGTGGGGTGAATATATTTTATATGACATACATGGTTTTTTGTTAACTAGTAAATAGTAGCCTACAGCAAAGTGTGTTTAAATCATTTCAAACTTGTTAACAATTTCTGCTTGCTAGTTTTTGCTACCATGCGGGTTTTAGCTTGAGCCTGCTAAATGTTTCCATACGTTTCATTTTAAAACATGTACAGTTGAAGTCGGAAGTTTACATACACCTTAGCCTAATACAGTTAAACTCAGTTTTTCACAATTCATGACATTTAATCAGAGTAAAAATTCCCTGTTTTAGGTCAGTTAGGATCACCACTTTCTTTTAAGAATGTGAAATGTCAGAATAATAGTAGAGAGAATTATTCATTTCAGATTTTATTTCTTTCATCACATTCCCAATGGGTCAGAAGTTTACATACACTCAATTAGTATTTGGAAGCATTGCTTTTAAATTCTTTAACTTGGGTCAAACGTTTCGGGTAGCCTTACACAAGCTTCCCACAATAAGTTGGGAGATTTTGGCCCATTCCTCCTGACAGAGCTGGTGCAACTGAGTCAGGTTTGTAGGCCTCCTTGCTCGCACACGCTTTTTCAGTTCTGCCCACACATCTATAGGATTGAGGTCAGGGCTTTGTGATGGCCACTCCAATACCTTGACTTTGTTGTCCTTAAGTCATTTTGCCACAACTTTGGAAGTATGCTTGGGGTCATTGTCCATTTCGAAGACCCATTTGCGACCAAGCTTTAACTTCCTGACTGATGTCTTGAGATGTTGCTTCAATATATCCACATAATTTTCCTGCCTCATGGTGCCATCTATTTTGTGAAGTGCACCAGTCCCTCCTGCAGCAAAGCGACCCCCAAAACATGATGCTGCCACCCGCATGCTTCACGGTTGGGATGGTGTTCTTCGGCTTGCAAGCCTCCCCCTTTTTCCTCCAAGCATAACGATGGTTATTATGGCCAAACAGTTCCATTTTTGTTTCATCAGACCAGAGGACATTTCTCTAAAAGTACGATCTTCGTCCCCATGTGCAGTTGCAAACCGTAGTCTGGCTTTTTTTAATGGCAGTTTTGGAGCAGTGTTCTTTCAAGTTATGTCGATATAGGACTCGTTTTACTGTGTATATAGATACTTTTGTACCGGTTTCCTCCAGCATCTTCACATGGTCCTTTGCTGTTGTTCTGGGATTGATTTGCATTTTTCGCACCAAAGTACATTCATCTCTAGGAGACAAAACTTGTCTCCTTCCTGAGCGGTATGATGGCTGCGTGGTCCCATGGTGTTTATACTTGCGTACTATTGTTTGTACAGATGAACGTGGTACCTTCAGGCGTTTGGAAATTGCTCCCAAAGATGAACCAGATTTTTTTGCTGAGGTCTTGGCTGATTTATTTTGATTTTCCCATGATGTCGAGCAAAGAGGGACGGAGTTTGAAGGTTGGCCTTGAAATGCATCCACAGGTACACCTCCAATTGACTCAAATGATGTAAATTAGCCGATCAGAAGCTTCTTAAGCCATGACATAATTTTCTGGAATTTTCCAAGCTGTTTAAAGGCACAGTCAACTTAGTGTATGTAAACTTCTGACCCACTGGAATTGTGATACAGTGAATTATAAGTGAAATAATCTGTCTGTAAACAATTGTTGGAAAAATTACTTGTGTCATGCAAAGTACATGTCCTAACCGACTTTCCAAAACTATAGTTTGTTAACAAGAAATTTGTGGAGTGGTTGAAAAACAAGTGTTAATGACTCCAACCTAAGTGCATGTAAACTTCCGACTATAACTGTATCTTACAAAGCAGTTATTTAATCTAAGTGCTTAACTATTTATCTGTACAAGGAATTGTATTCGTTTTTTTACTCATCATGCCAAGGGCACTATCTGATGTGTGGAGACATTTCACTGCAGCTAATGTAGAAGGAAAAGCTGTGTACATTTGCAAATACTGTGCAAAATCATATGTGCAGAATGCAACAAAGATGCAGAATCATCTGGCCAAGTGCATAAAGTTCCCTCAGAGCTCACAACAAGCAACCTTCTTCGCCCAGCATACACCCCTCCAACCAGACATGCTTTATCTACTCATTTGCAGAGTTCAAGTAAGGTCAAGCAAATCATAGAGAACTCAGACTGTATTGGAATCATCTCTGAAAGGTGGTTGAATGTTCGTGGGCAAGGAATAATTAATTAACTACATCATCTCCACCCCTCAACCACTTATTATACAATAGGACAGACACAAAGGACAACAGACACACTGGTCTCTACATTGCAGATGAGCTGAATGCAGTCATCAATGACCTTGGACCACAGAAGGTATTTGCACTGATGAAAGACAATGCTGTGAACATGAAGGCTGCTTGGTCTAAAGTGGAATCCTGCCCTCATCACACCCATTGGCTGTGCTGCTCATGCATTGAATCTGCTCCTGAAGGACATCATGGGACTGAAAACAATGGATACACTCTACAAGAGAGCCAAGGAAATGGTTAGGTATGTGAAGGGTCATGAAGTTATAGGAGCAATCTTCCTCACCAAGCAAAGTGAGAAGAATAAGAGCATCACATTGAAGCTGCCCAGCAACACTCGTTAGGATGTTGTTGTCATCATGTTTGACAGTCTCCTGGAGGGGAAGGAGTCTCTCCAAAAGGCCATATCACAATCTGCCGATATGGACACCCCAATCAAGAGGATCCTCCAGGATTATGTATTTTGGGAGAGAGTGGTAAGCAGCCTGAAACCTATAGCAGTAGCCATTGTACGAATTGAGGGAGACAATGCCATCCTGTCTGACGTTCAGACTCTGCTTGCAGCTGTAAGAGAAGAAATCTGTACTGCCCTGCTCACTTCACTGCTGCTCCAAGCAGAGGAAACTGCAGTTCTGAAATACATCAAAAAGCGTTAAGACTTCTGCCTGAAGCCCATACACGCCGCAGCAAACATGTTGGACCCCAAGTATGCTGGCAAGAGCATCCTGTCTGGTGCAGAGATCAACAAGGCCTATGGTGTCATCAAAACCGTGTCTCAACACCTTGGCCTGGATGAGGGCAAGGTTCTTGGCAGTCTGGCGAAGTACACTTCCAAGCAAGGGCTTTGGGATGGAGATGCAATATGGCAGTTGTGCCAACATATCTCATCAGCCACCTGGTGGAAGGGACTTTGTGGATCTGAGGCTCTTTCCCCTGTTGCCTCCATCATCCTCCAAATCCCACCAACATCAGCCGCATCAGAGCGGAAATGGGCCTTGTTTGGGAACACACACACACACCAAAGCACACAACAGGCTGACCAATACAATGGTTGAAAAATTGGTGGCCATCCGGGCAAATTTTTGGCTTTTTGAGCCTGACAATGAGCCATCCTCAACAAGGCTGGAAAGGGACAGTGAAGATGAGGCCTTGTTTGCTGTTTTCTTTTAGTCTTTTTCCTCTTTAGTTCATTTTCTTGGTTGTTGGTGCATTTGGGGGTAGGGAATGGAATTAATAGAATATATATATTTTTTCTTGGGGGGAGGGGGTCTTGGAGGGTTCGGGTTCCTGTTTTTTGGGGCCTGGTGGGAGATCTGTCGAAGTGCCCTTGAGCAGGGCGTTTGACCCTGGATGCTTCGGTTTGTCGCTCTGAATGGGAGTCTGTTGGATGACTGGTGTGGTGTAGTCGCTTAGTGGCTTCACTGCCTGTATATTTTATTTTTCAGATATGAAATACATTAAAAAAAGATCAGGCCTCAGAGTCTGATGTTCAAGAGGTGGACATTGAGGAGGTCCAGGTAGAAGACATGGAAGCCTGAGAGGAAGACAACCAAAGCTTTAGCTTCTAGACTATAATTTTACCGATGTATGTTGAAAACGTTTTTGGGAGATGCGATGGATCATTGGGGATCATTCAATATTCCCTTTCTTTTGTTCAGTGAAATCATCCCAGGTGAAGAATCAACTCATTTAATTAAAGTTGAATTTGTAACTAAATTGTTTTGTTTTTTTCTATTGGAAGGATTTAATCATTTGCAATTATGTCTACTTATGATAAGGTAAAAAGGTTTATGTTTCTGTCTCCATATGATATGGTAAATATATACAATGCAAAAAACATCTACATTTAAATGGTATTAATATTAATTCACCTATATTCCCGTTAATTCCCACGGAGAGTTTCCACCTCTGAATATGCAACCCTACTACTGTGTGCCTTCTCTGTATCTTCCTAGCATGGAATCACATGACCTAGTTACAACAGACATTGTCTCTTTGTCAGAGTTGAATACCAAAACTAACAAGCCATAATCATGATTGTCCAACTATTGACTGTTGCTTCCAATGGAGAATTTAACTCTGTATACTAAGAAGTCTCAGAGTGGGCCATTAAATCTTAGTGCTAATCCAGGCACACTAGTTATTTAGCTGTGGGTAACCAGGTCTCCAATACTACAGCAACAACAGGAAGACCAACCCCCATTGATTTCAGATAAGTGAAAAGAACCGTTAGATGGGCCGGGGTCGTGTCGATCATGATGACCGTTTCCGCACCTTTTGATGATGCGAGTGAGGTCAGAGGGTCGTGGAAGGATGAGGAGAACGGAGGGAGGAGCAGAGTTATCGTTTGTAACGTGACACAATGATCATTTCATGGCGAATGCAACTATCTCAGATCAATGTAGTGTGTTTTGCAGAGATAGTAAGATGAATAGTCTATCACCATTAGTAAGAACTTGGTTGGAAGGTTACAGTGTTTCCAACACAAGATGTACATGTTGTTGATTTAGTCTGCTGTAGTAGTGGGACAATCTCATGGACAGTTACCATGGCAATCTCCCCCTATACTAGTAAAGAACGAAATTACAGACACACACAGTTCGTCACCGGAGTGCGAGGGCTGGAAATGGTAGGAAATCAAACCTCTTTAGATCAAAAGAGCGTTAGGATGAGGTTGCACGCACGCACAGTCCAAGGGTGAGATGTTGTGAGGATGATTGCAGGGCACAAACCAGCAGCAGGAGTCCGAGAGGTCAAACACAAGCAAGGGGGAGCAGAAAGAACCAGTGGCAGGGAGCCAGCAGCAGGGGAGAAAGCTGGAAAAGTGGAGTGTGGGGGAGCAATGGGGCGAGATGGGGACACACAGCAAGGTTAATGTAAGGAGATGGAAGAGTAGAGATATTAGACAAGCCTTAACCTGCAATGCTTTGATGGATATTCATGGCTGACGTGAGCTAGGGATTTGGTTAATGCTTTAGGCATTAGTGTTATTGTGTGTGTGTGTGTGTGTGTGTGTGTGTGTGTGTGTGTGTGTGTGTGTGTGTGTGTGTGTGTGTGTGTGTGTGTGAAGAGATGAATAATGGAAATGGAAGTTGACATTTTGGCAGCGTTGGTAAACTCTACCACTCTGTCATGTAGAGACTAGAGAAAAAACAAAGGTCACAGCTGGATAACCTCTGTCCTCTAGAGGGATGTGTGTGTGTGTGTGTGTGTGTGTGTGTGTGTGTGTGTGTGTGTGTGTGTGTGTGTGTGTGTGTGTGTTTCCAATTTCCAACACTAGACTCCAGATTTCCAGTGCTAAACAGACAGTCTTTAGCATGTAAACACAATGCCAAGACGTTCAGCTGCTGTTAAGCACTCTGCCCTCTTATATTGTCTCTGTATCTCTATTGCTCTGTCTCAAAACACACAGACACACAATCCTGCCATCTCTTGCCTAGGTGCCTTGTGGGTTGCAGTGCCAGTGGGTTAGCTCTTGGTTTCAGTGCCTGTGTGGAGGTGCAGTGATCTGAGCTGGCAAGTGAAGGATGCCTAAACTCTCTTAAGGCCCTTAGCTGAGACAAACAGGAGTGGACAGGACAGAGCAAGCATAAGCCTCTTTCCTCTGTAATGACTCTCTCTTACTCATTCTCTCCCTCCCTCTGTCTCTCAAAGTTAAACCAGGACACATATGTGAAATAAGAAAGAAAAAGAAAGAGAGAGAAAAAAGAAAGAGAGAGAGAGAGACAGAGAGAGAGGTGGGGAGAATGAGAGAGCACGAGAGAGAGAGAGAGAGAGACAGAGAGAAGAAAGCCAAACCTCCACTATCAAAAACAGTGAGTGAAGAAGAGAGAAATAGCCTGGTAAAATGCTTTCATTAGAGAAAGAGAAGGAGGAAGAGGAGGATGAAGTTAAAAACAGCCCGCTTCAGAGGAGAGTGACTGATTTGGAACAACAAGCTCTGAGAACCTGACCCACATACGACTGGGGAAGGGTCGACCGGAAGAGAGAGAGAGATATGGAAAGATAGATACGAGAGAAGAAGGGGGGGTGAAAGGGAGAAAGAGAGTGGACAATGGAGGCAAGGAAGATATGATGGACCCAATTAAATAGAGTGGTGGGGTGGAGGTCTACGTTTCAGTAAGGAAGGGTCTTAAAAAGGAGGAGGGAGAGATGAAGGAAGAGAGGAGACACTATACAAGTTAGTATCTGAAGGGAGAGAGAGTTGTACACCTCTAGACGGGATACAGTTGGTGGAGTTTACCTGTGGCTGCTGTATCGGGGTCCTTGCCTTGGCGGTCAGCCTCTAGCCATTGGTACAAAGCTATGGTGGAGGCACATGCAAAAAAGGGACAGAGGAAACAAACAAAAAACAGCCCATGTCAAACCAAACGCAAAAAAAAGCACACAAAAGCTAAATGAATCAATGATTAAAGCATGATGAATGAGACAAGCATGAACATGAAACGTAGTCGGACACATCAAAACAGAACATGGCATCATGGGAAAAAACCTGGCAAGTCCCAATAGTCTCAAACACTTCCTTTCCTTCACGACCACTGATCAGACAACATTTGATTAGGTATAAGCAATACATGATCCATCTATCCAGATCTTATATGTATCAGTGGTAGTGAAGGAGAAGAGACAAGCTGGAGAGGCCGGTGAGTATTGGGGACAGAGAGAAAATGCATTAGCATGTTTCAGTGACTGTGACATATGATGGCGCAGAGGCTTATGGTTAGTTAGTGAGCAGCAGACTGGACCGTGTCTTTAGGATGACATTCCCTGGCATCATCAAAGCAGAAGCAGCCTGCACAAACCCCAGACCAGCAAACACCTTTAGTATCCATCAACCCAATGCCTGCTGTGTAGCAGCACTCACAGCTTCAACCAAACACCACGATAAATTCTGTTTCCTGTATATTCCCTGAATAAATTCCAGTGATACACCGAGTGTACAAAACATCAAGAACAATCCATGACAGACTGACCAGGTGAAACATATGATCCCTTATTGATGTCACTTGTTAAATCCACTTCCATCAGTGTAGATGAAGGGGAGGAGACAGGTTAATGAAGGATTTTTAAGCCTCGATACAATTGTGACATGGATTGTGTATGTGTGCCATTCAGAGGGTGAATGGGCCAGACAAAATATTTAAGTGCCTTTGAACAGGGTATGGTAGTAGGTGCCAGGCGTATCGGTTTTGTGTCAAGAACGGCAACGCTGCTGGATATCACGTTTTTTCATGGTCCACCACCTAAAGGACATCCAGTCAACTTGACACAACTGTGGGAAAGATTGGAGTCAGCAGGGCCAGCATCCCTGTGGAACACTTTCGGGAACCTTGTAGAGTCCATGCCCCGACGAATTGAGGCTGTTCTGAGGGCAAAGGGGGGGACCAACTCAATATTAGGAAGGTGTTCCTGTTTGGTATACTCAGTGTGCATTCACTCACACGCCAGAAACGTCATCTTGAATCTCACACTATCAAACATTCGCTCACACAAACATGCCTAAATCATGCATGCACACTGCACAGCCCAGCCTCTCCTGTTCCGAGCCGAGTCATTGGTTTGTCGATTAAAGGCCCTAGCTAAGTCACTAAACCGCTCCCAGACGACTGACTGACTAAGCCACAGAGCTCTGACTGTCTCTCATGTCTAACCAGGTGAATGATCAGAGCAGAGCCACCAGTGTGTGTGTGTTGTGTGGTCTCTCACTTAAGGGATCTTCCCTGAAAACCGAGCTCTACAAACACACAAGCAGAGGAGACTGAAGGGTCATTATGGTGAGTATGACACAGCCTCTCGCTCTCTGCCAGACTTTTATTATAGCACAGCAATACAGCAGCATAATGCATCCACTGGCTGGGTGGGTGGGATAGACAATGAGGTTAGCACTTTCTGAACCATACAGCAGCACAGGGCTCTGTCAAGTCATTACAGCGGTCACTATCATTATTCCAACCCTGACTCTGCAACACTCACATGGAGATCACACACACACACACTACAGCATGTACGCATACAGGCAGGCACACACCAACCCAACACCTCTATATCTATGTTATATAATGCCATAGCACTCATCCTATTTGTAGGCTGCAAGCTCTCCCTTCCCTCTCCCCCTCTATGTCCTTGTCCTTCTCTGCTGCGGACACATTCTTTATCCCAGTCTCTATTTACAGAATAAACTGGCATGAATCTGCTTTGTAAACAGCTTCAAATCTGTTGTTTCGATATGTCTGTTGTAACTGAACTGGAAGATGGTTTATATTGAATGACCCTGATGAACTGGGATAAGAGAAGATAAGAGTCCTCATGGGCGCACAAACACACTGTGAGAAACACACACACACACACCCACCCACACACACACACACAGCTGTCTGCACAACGTCCTGTGCAACACGTGAGGCCCAATGCCAACCCCTGCCTTATCTCGCAATCTATATCACTGCATCTCTCTCTCGCTCTCTCTGTCCAGGACAGTCTCTCCATTACAGATGCAGTGTGTAGACCAGTGGAGGTACAAGGCAGCTCTCTTATCTCCCTGTTCCCACGGCAATTCATCTTGCCAGCACCACACAGTCTGGTATTACCTGATGCAGGGCTCATGCATGCACACTCACAGAAACATACACACACAGAGATCCACACTCACAGAAATGTACACGCATACACAGAGCTCCACACTCACAGTAATGTACACACATACAGATCCACACTCACAGTAATGTACACACACAGAGATCCACATTCACAGAAACGTACACACATATACACTACCGTTCAAAAGTGTGGGGTCACTTAGAAATGTCCTTGTTTCTGAAAGAAAAAAACATTTTTTGTTCATTGAAATAACATGAAAATGATCAGAAATACAGTGCAGACGTAAATGACTATTGTAGCTGGAAACGGCAGATTATTTTATGGAATATCTACATAGGCGTACAGAGGCACATTATCAGCAACCATCACTCCTGTGTTCCAATGGCACGTTGTGTTAGCTAAGTTTATCATTTTAAAAGGCTAATTGATCATTAGAAAACCCTTTTACAATTATGTGAGCACAGCTGAAAACTGTTGTTCTGATTAAAGAAGCAATAAACCTGGCCTTCTTTAGACTAGTTGAGTATCTGGAGCGTCAAATTCTATTTGTCACATGTGCCGAATACAACAGGACCTTACAATGAAATGCTCACTTACAAGCCCTTAACCAACGATGCAGTTTTAAGAAAATATCAACAAAAAATAAATAAAAGGCAGAGTTGCAAAGAAAAAGCAATATCTCAGACTGGCCAATAAAAATAAATGATTAAGATGGGCAAAAGAACACATACACTGGACAAAGGAACTCTGCCGAGAAGGCCAGCATCCCGGAGTCGCCTCTTCACTGTTGACGTTGAGACTGGTGTTTTGTGGGTACTATTTAATGAAGCTGCCAGTTGGGGACTTGTGAGGCATCTGTTTCTCAAACTAGACACTAATGTAATTGTCCTCTTGCTCAGTTGGGCACCAGGGCCTCCCACTCCTCTTTCTATTCTGGTTAGAGACAGTTCGCGCTGTTCTGTGGAGGGAGTAGTACACAGCGTTGTACGAGATCTTCAGTTTCTTGGTAATTTCTCACATGGAATACCCTTCATTTCTCAGAACAAGAATAGACTGACGAGTTTCAGAAGAAAGTGCTTTTTCTCTGGCCATTTTGAGCCTGTAATCGAACCCACAAATGCTGATGCTCCAAATACTCAACTAGTCTAAAGGCCAGTGTTACGGCTTCTTTAAATCAGCACAACCGTTTTCAGCTGTGCTAACATTGCAAAAGGGTTTTCTAATGATCAATTAGTCTTTTAAAATGATAAACTTGGACTAGCTAACACAACATGCCATTGGAATACAGGAGTGATGGTTGTTGATAACAGGCCTCTGTACGCCTATGTAGATATTTCATAAAAAAATCTGCCGTTTCCAGCTACAATAGTAATTTACAACATTATCAATGTCTACACTGTATTTCTGATCAATTGGTGTTATTTTAAAAATGGATGAAAAAAAGTGCTTTTCTTTCAAAAACAAGGACATTTCTAAGTGACCCCAAACTTTTGAACGGTAGCGTACACACACACACACACACACACACACACACACACACACACACACACACACACACACACACACACACACACACACACACACACACACACACACAGAAACACACATACAATGGCTTGCGAAAGTATTCACCCCCCTTGGCATTTTTCCTATTTTGTTGCTTTACAACCTGTAATTAAAATGTATTTTTGGGGGGTTTGTATTATAAGATTTACACAACATGCCTACCACTTTCAAGATGTAACATAATTTTTCTTGTGAAACAAACAAGAAATAAGACAAACTGAACTTGAGTGTGCATAACTATTCACCCCCCCAAAGTAAAAACTTTGTAGAGCCACCTTTTGCAGCAATTACAGCTGCAAGTCTTTTGGGGTATGTCTCTATAAGCTTGGCACATCTAGCCACTGGGATTTTTGCGCATTCTTCAAGGCAAAACTGCTCCAGCTCCTTCAAGTTGGATGGGTTCCGCTGGTGTAAAGCAATCTTTAAATCATACCACAGATTCTCAATTGGCTTGAGGTCTGGGCATTGACTAGGTCATTCCAAGACATTTAAATGTTTCCCTTTAAAACACTTGAGTGTTGCTTTAGCAGTATGCTTAGGGTCATTGTCCTGCTGGAAGGTAAACCTCCGTCCCAGTCTCAAATCTCTGCAAAACTGAAACAGGTTTCCCTCAAGAATTTCCCTGTATTTAGCGCCATCCATCATTCCTTCAATTCTGACCAGTTTCCCAGTCCCTGCCGATGAAAAACATCCCCACAGCATGATGCTGCCACCACCATGCTTCATTTTCCTTGATGGCCAAAAAGCTCAATTTTAGTCTCATCTGCCCAGAGTACCTTCTTCCATATGTTTCGGGAGTCTCCCACATGCCTTTTGGCGAACACCAAACGTGCTTGCTTATTTTTTTTCTTTAAGCAATGGCTTTATTCTGGACACTCTTCCGTGAAGCCCAGCTCTGTGGAGTGTACGACTTAAAGTGGTCCTATGGACAGATACTCCAATCTCCACTGTGGAGCTTTGCAACTCCTTCAGGGTTATCTTTGATCTCTTTGTTGCCTCTCTGATTAATGCCCTCCTTGCCTGGTCTGTGAGTTTTGGTGGGCGGCCCTCTCTTGGCAGGTATGTTGTGGTGCCAAATTCTTTCCATTTCTTAATAATGGAATTAATGGTGCTCCGTGGGATGTTCAAAGTTTCTGATTTTTTTTTTTTATAACCCAACCCTGATCTGTACTTATCCACAACTTTGTCCCTGACCTGTTTGGAGAGCTCCTTGGTCTTGGTGCCGCTTGCTTGGTGGTGCCCCTTGCTTAGTGGTGTTGCAGACTCTGGGGCCTTTCAGAACAGGTGTATTGGTGCACCTGAGATCATGTGACACTTAAATAAAGTCCACCTATGTGCAATCTAACTAATTATGTGACTTCTGAAGGTAATTGGTTGCACCCAATCTTATTTAGGGGCTTCATAGCAAAGGGGGTGAATACTTCTGCAAGGCACTGTACACACAGATCCACACTCACAGAAACGTACACACACATACACACAGAGATCCACCCTCGCATGCATACACACTTGCAGAAACGTGCACACACACAAAATTGATCTGTTGTCCCAAATACAAAGCTAGTTGTGAGTGATTGTAATTAGAAATTGCATGAGGATCAATGTGCAGCAGTATTAAGCTGATTAGCCATCGGGCTGGAATGGGTTGCGGGGTTCTAATGGAATTCTACTGGGAGACCAGGCTCAATGAAAACCAAGGCTAAATCAATACACACTGGTCTGAAATGATACCACTCATTATTGGTGCCATAAACACTAATACAATATACTGGACCAACTCATTCCAATGGTAGGACTGAATGATCTGACTACAATATCCTGTAAAGCACCAATACAACATCAGCTTTAAGCACAAAAGGAACAATACAGTATATATCATCAGCCATTGTAATTGTGTATTGAGTGGTGGTGGCCTGGACGTAATGATGCTGAATAATAGGGTTTAATACTACATTCATTCTCTCTGCAGAGGAGTGTTTCCACCAGTTGGAGGCAAAGTCACTTGGAGAGTATGGACCACGCTTTGGCTAACTCCTCACACAATCATGGACGATGCATCGCTATAAAGCAACATAGCACACACTAGGGCTGATCCCGATTAGTTGACTGGTCGATTGTTTTGTCGTTAGGCTGTTGGTCGACCGAGATTGTTTTAGTCGAGCAGTAACAAATAAATAAATATATATATATATATATATATATGCGCCCATCTCAGTGAACTAATCCATTGCGGAGGCCTAGAAAAAGACAACTTATGTTTGATCCAAATGGAGCTCATCGCCATCCGCCTCCCAAATGGTGTAACAATACGGAGCGCTACGCATTGACACGATTTGTTGACGGTTGGAGGGGGTGGGCCATCCTGTATAAACACAAACACACTTCCTTCACAACAGCTCTGAGCTGCTCTGCGAAGCACAAGAAGTATGAATGCTCTGACTTCTGCTGAGGCCATATCACTGTAAATGCTGCACGGCCAATGCAGATGTCTGGAATGACCATGCGCCCAGATGCACAATGCACTTCTCTCTCCAGAATGCACTCTCCTGCCAATTTGTGCATATTCATTGTTTCATAACTTCATTGTGTGAATTGTTTGCGTTTGATTGTTGGCGTATATCACTTCCCCATTACATATCACCAGTAATATGTGTATTAAATGACATACCATTTCTAATCTACAATGTTTGTTAGTTTGATTATGATGATTTATTTTAATGCATTCAATATTATTATTCCAGTCTTCCCGTTCTCATTGTCGGAGTGGACTCATTATTTGCAGAGTGCAAATTTGCTACACTTTGTTTATTTCATTCCATTTACGAGTTGACAATTTAGTCATTGTCTTTGTGTTTGGAGCGCTCCTGTCAATGTTGAGTAAGGATGCGAACGCATAGAAGTAGGCCTAAAGGCTACCTGGCCTGCGCGCAAATGTACGCATAGAAATGTGCCCATTTGAGGATCTGATCGTTTTTTCTGATTTAACGCACTGCCACTAATGAGCTGTGGAACTTCTCAAAGTAATGTTTTCTTCACCTCAAAATAGCAAGCAAACAAAGTCTGCTTTTACATCCATTGAGAATGACAATAGTTCCTCAATGTATTTGAAAAATCTTTCCAACTCTCCCTCTTTTGATAACCACTCAGTGTGGAAGGGAAACATGTCATGCTCTGATCCAATGGAAACGTCCTAAATTAGGCCTACCTTATGACTTCTCATCAGTGCTTGACTTGGAATGCCATAGGTTCCGGTGCTCATTTTGATTGCTGGTACTGTTTATATATAGGTGCAGGAGCTGGACAACACTTGTAACTAATATTCTATAGGAGGAACAGGAGCTCAAGCAGTAGAAAATTAGAGGTGCCGGTACTCAGCTCAGGTGAGCTCCTGCCCAAGTCAAACACTGCTTCTTATCCCTTGATCAAATAGCGTACAGGCTGGGCACGAGTTAATAGTTGATACAATGTTTCAAGTACGTTGCAGGCAGGCCACATGTAGCGAATTCGATTTATAGGATATTTATTTTTATGAGGATATTTTCTACCTGCAGGCTGCAATGTTTTTATTTGTTGGCTTTAGGTAGACTATTTTTACATAGTTGGCAATGGTAATAGAAGTTACTATTTATTTAGGTTTGTATAATTTTCATTTGGATAGAATTTTGATTAACCACATGACAATGATTTTGAGGTATGAAGACGTTATTATAAATTAAAATGAAACAGTTATGAAAATTTGCATATGAAAACCATAACTGGCATGCAGATCGGTAGAAATGGTAAGATAAATCGGCGTTCCACATGAGAAATGTTGCCGACTCCTCGTGTAGCCTATTTCCGGCAACTTCAGGAGAGTAATGGCAGGAGCAGGAGGAGAATAGTTGGGTCATGTTAAGGTTTTTTTCTTCTGGCTATCTAGATCTCTGGCGCCCTCGAGGTATTTGTCTTTTTTCATCAAAGAAGCTCAATGCATACAGTTGATTTTATTAAAAACACATAGGTTGTCTATATATATATGGAAAAATACACGTTTCAAAAATGATCAGACAACTTTCAGTAGACCAAGATTTTCTTTTAGTCGGGACAGCCCTAGCACACACATCTGCACAAACACGCTGGCAGATACATTGTGTGTTTGTGTGTGTCCTGTTGCTTCACGTGAGAAGTGGAACCGTGACCACAGCTAACAGGATTAGACACAGCATGCAGATTAATACGGACTTCACATCAACTACATGTTTTCAAAGTTTAATTCCCTCTTTTCATTTTCCTCTTCAAAGTCAGAGGCAGGGGAGCAGGGAGAGCAGGGAGATCCCCCCCCCCCCCTCTCCCATAGTCCAGACAGTGTCTGGTTGCCTTGTGAACCCCTAGAATAGGGAAAGCAGTTAGCCCCACCAGAGCAATCCCATTTAAAGTGAAGAGCAGCAGTCTAGATAGACGGTAGAACAACAAGACTATATTACCTCTGAGGAACACCATCCCAGCACACCACCAAACTGGCTGCTCATTCCAAAACAGAAATTTCTATTAAAAATGTTAACATTTTGTGTGTATAGTTCCTGTATGGCTAGATATTGCTACACTGTTGGACTAGAGACACAAGCATTTCGCTGCACCCGCGATAACATCTGCAAAACTGTGTATGCTACCAATAAACTGAGCTCTCTCTCCCATATCCCCCCTCTCTCATATTCCCCATTCCATCCCTCTCCCCCACTCTCTCATATTCCCCCCCTCTCTCCCTCATATTCCCCTCATTCCTCTCATATATTCCCCCCCTCTCTCCCTCATATTCCCCTCATATATTCCCCCCTCTCTCCCTCATATTCCCCTCATTCCTCTCTCAAATTCCCGCATTCCTCTCAAATTCTCCATCATTCCTTTCCTCGCACTCGCTCTCAATTCCCCCCCCTCTCCCTCATCGCCCCATTCCCCCATTCCTCTCTCAAATTCCCCCCATTCCTCTCCCTCATATTACCCCCATTCGCTCTCCCTTATATTCACCCTCACTCTTTCCCTCCCTCATTCCCTCCATTCCTCTCTCCCTCATATTCCCCCATTCCTCTCTCCCTCATTCCCCCCATATTTCCTCATCCCCCACCCTCCCTCTCTATTACCCCCATTCCTCTCTCCCTCATATTCCTCTCCCATTCCTCCCATTGAAATATGTGAGAGAGAGAGATCTCTCTCATATCCCCCCCTCATCAAATCTAATTGTATTAGGCACATGCGCCGAATACAACAGGTGGACCTTCCAGTGAAATGCTTATTTACGAGCCAATAAACAAGTGCCTTTTCAAAAAAATAAGAATAAGAGATAAAAGTAACAACTAATGAAAGAGCAGCAGTAAAAATAACTATATACATGGGGGTGTTGGTACAGAGTCAATGTGCGGGGGCACCGGTTAGTTGAGGTAGTATGTACATGTAGGTAGAGTTAAATAAAGTGACTATGCATAGATGACAGAGTGGTGTGGAGACGAGAGAGGGGGGGGGGGCAATGCAAGTAGTCTGGGTAGCCATTTGACAAAATGTTCAGGGGTCTTATGGCTTGGGGGTAGAAGCTGTTTAGATGCGTCTTGGACCTAGACTTGGTGCTCCGGTACCGCTTGCCATGGGGTAGCAGAAAGAACAGTCTATGACTAGGGTGGCTGGAGTCTGACAATTTTTGGGGTCATCCCCTGACACCGCCTGGTATAGAGGTCTTGGATGGCAGGAAGCTTGGCTCCAGTGATGTATTGGGCCGTTCGCACTTTCCTCTGTAGTGCCTTGCGGTCGGAGGCCAAACAGTTGCCATACCAGACAGTGATGCAACCAGTCAGGATGCTCTTGATGGTGCAGCTGTAGAACCATTTGAGGATCTGAGGACCCATGACAAATCTTTTCAGTCTCTTGAGGGGAAATATGTTTCGTCGTGCCCGCTTCACGACTGTCTTGGTGTGCATGGACCATGTTAGTTTGTTGGTGATGTGGACACCAAGGAACTTGAAGCTCTCAACCTGCTCCACTACAGCCCCGTCGATGAGAAATGGGGGCATGCGCGTTCCTCTTTTTCCTGTAGTTCACAATCATCTCCTTTGTCTTGATCACTTTGAGGGAGAGGTTGTTGTCCTGGCACCACACGGTCAGGTCTCTGACCTCCTCCCTATAGGCTGGCTCGATGTTGTCGGTGATCAGGCCTACCACTGTTGTGTCATCAGCAAATTTAATGATGGTGTTGGAGTTGTGCCTGGCAGTGCAGTCATGAGCGAACAAGGAGTACAGGAGGGGACTGAGCATGCACCCCTGAGGGGCCCGTGTTGAGGATCAGGATCCAGTTGCAGAGGGAGGTGTTTAGTCCCAGGTTACTTAGATTAGTGATGAGCTTTGAGGGCACTATGGTGTTGATCACTGAGCTGTAGTCAATGAATAGCATTCTCAAATAGGTGTTCCTTTTGTCCAGGTGGGAAAGGGCAGTGTGGAGTGCAATAGAGATTGCATAATCTGTGCATCTGTTTGGGCGGTATGCAAATTGGAATGGGTCTAGGGTTTCTGGGATAATGGTGTTTTTGTGAGCCATGACCAGCCTTACAAAGCATTTCATGGCTACAGACGTGAGTGCTACGGGTTGGTAGTCATTTAGGCAGGTTACCTTAGTGTTCTTGGGTACAGGCACTATGATAGTCTGCTTAAAACATGTTGGTATTACAGAATCAGACAGGGAGAGGTTGAAAATGTCAGTGAAGACACTTGCTAGTTGGTCAGCGCATGCTCGCAGTACACGTCCTGGTAATCCGTCTGTCCCTGCGGCCTTGTGAATGTTGACCTGTTTAAAGGTCTTACTCACATCGGCTGCGGAGAGCGTGATCACACAGTCATCTGATACAGCTGGTGCTCTCATGCATGTTTCAGTGTTATTTGCCTCGAAGCGAGCATAAAAATAGTTCAACTCAACTGTCTGGTATGCTCGTGTCACTGGTATGCTCGTGTCACTGGGCAGCTCTCGGCTGTGCTTCCCTTTGTAGTCTATAATGGTTTGCAAGCCCTGCCACATCCGATGAGCGTCAGAGCCAGTGTAGTACGACTCGATCTTAGTCCTGTATTGACGCTTTGCCTGTTTGATGGTTCGTCGGAGGGCATAGCGGGATTTCTTATAAACTTCCGGGTCAGATTCCCGCTCCTTGAAAGAGGCATCTCTACCCTTTAGCTCAGTGCAGATGTTGCCTGTAATCCATGGCATCTGGTTGGGGTATGTATATACAGTCACTGTGGGGAAGACATCATCGATGCACTTATTGATAAAGTCAGTAGCTGATGTGGTGTACTTCTCAATGCCATCGGAAGAATCCCGGAACATATTCCAGTCTGAGCTAGCAAAACAGTCCTGTAGCTTAGCATCTGCTTCATCTGACCACTTTTTTATTGATCTTGTCACTGGTGCTTCCTGCTTTAATTTTCGGTTGTAAGCAGGAATCAGGAGGATAGAATTGTGGAATTGTTGCCAAATGGAGGGCGAGGGAGAGCTTTGTATGCATCTCTGTGTGTGGAGTATAGGTGGTCCAGAGTTATTTTCCCTCTGGTTGCACATTTAACATGCTGATAGAAATTTGGTAAAACTGATTAAAATTTCCCTGGATTAAAGTCCCCAGCTTCTAGGAGCACCACTTCTGGGTGAGCGTTTTCTTGTTTGCGTATGGCGGAATACAGCTCATTCAATGCGATCTTAGTGCCAATCTCAGACTGAGGTGGTATGTAAACCGCTACGAAGAATACAGATGAGAACTCTCTCGGTAGGTAGTGTGGTCTACAGCTTATCATGATATACTCAACCTCAGGCCAGCAATTGCGAGACTTCTCTCTCATATCTCCCCCTTCATCCCCTCCCTCTGCTTCTTGTTCTTTCTCTCACGCTCCCCTTTGTCCTTCCACTCTCTCAGACACAAAGGACACAGTGCTGATTGAATCACACCTGTTCACCAGTGTTTTTCCTGTTGTGCCACCTTGTTTTCCACTATACCTTTATGTCACATGGAGTCACTGAAAGTGATCTTACTGGCTATTATACTGTAGTGGTTGGCAGTCTATAGCTGTCCATCTCTTTAATGTCAGGCAGTTCATCAACCTCTCGGATCCAGGGTTGGGCAGTGTTCATCAGATCTCACTATGGTCCATAAAACTAGGCAATTTTGCCTGGGAGACCATTATATCACAGCACAAGGCCCGTAAAACAATAACCGTAAAAGTGTGTGTGTGTGTGTGTGTGTGTGTGTGTGTGTGTGTGTGTGTGTGTGTGTGTGTGTGTGTGTGTGTGTGTGTGTGTGTTGGAACCTGCTACCTCAAAGAGTAACCAGCTGAGGAGGAAGATTGCTACTGTTTAATGAAGTGCATCCTGAGCTAGTGGAGATAGAGAAATGGCCTTTAAGAAAGGATGAGCAATGAAAAAGATAGCAATTTCTCATCTTTACACACAACAGTAGGAAAGGGGGAGGATAATAAGAGACAGTATGACCTTTGAGCGATAAGAAGGGGAAAAAACATGAGATTCATCATGGTGTTCCCCCTGGTGTCAGTGTGACAGGTCCACTGAAGTTCAGAGGTGGGAGGTCAAAGGGGGCAGATAAGGACAGTGGATGTTCCGCAACATTCCTAGGGACAGCCTGTGCTTTGTCTCTGTATAGCACACAACAATGAGAGATGCGCAGGTATTTTAAAATACAATCATGATATTTTAAAATACAATCATGATAATCTACTATAATGGAATGTGTAACAGAGATGCATAGATGTATAATTCAGGAGTACAAAAGAGAGACCTGGGACAATACATTGAAATCCTACATCCAGACAGTTCTGACCAGTCAACTCAAGCCAAAACCAATGCCCTGGCGCTGGTTGTTAAAACCAAGTCTCCTACTCTGTGTGTGTACGATATTTGTTATTTTGGGAAATGACAGACAGTGGTCAAAGCAGCCTGACCTATGGCTCACAGTAATTGACCGTTACTTAACATAAACATGTTTGTTGTGCCTTTGGAACATCGACATTTTAAAAAGTCAAATAAATCCATTTAATATAGCGTTCACCATCACAATAAAATCAATGATTTATTTAGTTGTGATAGGCCTATGAACTTGGGAATGGCTTAGAAATCACTTAGAAAAACACAAGTAATGCATGATGTGACTAATAAATCACTAATAAAGGCATGCGCTCTGATCGCTGCGCTGCCAGTGGAGAGAGAATTGCATTGCTGCTCTGCTTGTGTAGATTAGGAGATGTCTAAATCAATGGAATTAAATGACAGAATTAAAAGTGAAATGAGAAAGAAAAGCAACAACGACCAGAAGCCAACAGGTAGGCTGCTATTTACACTATAATCTGAATGGAGTGGTTATGTGTAGGATAACTGTAGGATGGTGAGAAGTCGTTATGGCTCGCCTCAATTAGCCTCGTTAGCTAGCTTCTCTCGGCATGATTCAGTCAAGACAGGTACTCTGTAACCAGATGAGATGATAAATAACTAGCAAGAAGTTAGTCTAGTGCGAGTTAACAGTAGTTGCTGTCTCCCCCTCTATCCTGGGAATTTGACTGTGGTCATGACTCGTGACTGCTCGTGACTGCTGGTGCGCCGGTAATACGGTTACCGTGACAGCCCTATACTGAGCCAGACCAGAACACCGAACAGACAAAGTGAGCCGACCACAGATCAAGGACTTGGATGGAGCAGCGCAGAGGAGCACACACAGATTACCTTCTCATAAGTGACAACACCTTTAAAAACACAAGACAAGTAGCCTCCCTTATTTCAGGCATTTCTGAAAGTGTCATTTTCTCATCTATCTAGCGGTAATTGTGATGATCTGAATTCTATTGACAGGGTATGAAGTAATGTTATTCTATCCAGTGTGCTCATTCATTTCATGGCCTATCAAAGGCAGCAAAAGCCAATCTCCCTCTCTCCGTCTCTCCCAACCTCTCACATTCTCCCTCCATGACATTATAATTTGCCGTAATTATTTCCATCCATAAACTAAACCCCACCCACCATTCCCAAGCTAGTCCTCTGTAACTCCAGTTGACTGTGTGATGATTGAAAGCAGAGACCAATTAATGCACCACTTTTTACAGCTAAAATCCCCCCAGAGAAAGACACACACCCACGTGTTCTCCCTCATTAGGAGGGAGACCCCATCTCCCCCTTCAGCATCAGCACACACAACACTGGCCAATTACAGCAGCAATCAGCTCATCTATACAATCAGAAAGTCTCATACACACTCATCACTACGCAGACACATACACACACAGTGTAGCTCCAGACGGCGATGTATAATGCATGTGTTGTATTCAGCAGGCTGGGCTGCAGGGTGTTCATACGTGCTATACTGAGGGAGACTATAGTAGACAATACATGCAGCTGGAGATGGCAGCCACAGAGAATGATTGAGAGGCTTTGTTGCCATGACAGAGTTGGCGTCCGTCGGATGTGGCTGTAGCCATAGTGTGTGTGTGTGTGTGCGCACATGTCTGTATATGCATGCATGGGTGTGTCATTGGGTTGAATCAGCTCTGTGGGATCGTAGCAGACAGAGTTGCTTTGTGGATGGTTGACAACACCGTCTGTCCTGATCGTCACCCAGCCCTGACAGAGACGGGCGCCAGCACTATGAATGGATAGATGCCCTCATACCACCCTCATGGAGTCTGTTGCTGACCGTTTGAGCAGACACATGCACATTTGTGGCCTGCTGGAGGTCATTTTGCAGGTCTCTGGCAGTGCACCTCCTTGCACAAAGGCGGAGGTAGCGGTCCTGCTGCTGGGTTGTTGCCCTCCTACGGCCTCCTCCACGTCTCCTGATGTACTGGCCTGTCTCCTGGTAGCGCCTCCATGCTCTGGACACTACGCTGACAGACACAGCAAACCTTTTTGCCACAGCTCGCATTGATGTGCCATCCTGGATGAACTGCACTACCTGAGCCACTTGTGTGGGTTGTAGACTCCGTCTCATGCTACCACTAGAGTGAGAGCACCGCCAGCATTCAAAAGTGACCAAAACATCAGCCAGGAAGCATAGGAACTGAGAAGTGGTCTGTGGTCACCACCTGCAGAATCACTCCTTTTTTGGGGGTGTCTTGGTAATTGCCTATAATTTCCACCTTTTTTCTATTCCATTTGCACAACAGCATGTGAAATTTATTGTCAATCAGTGTTGCTTCCTAAGTGGACAGTTTGATTTCATAGAAGTGTGATTGACTTGGAGTTACATTGTGTTGTTTAAGTGTTCCCTTTATTTTTTTGAGCAGTGTATTTTTAACCTTTACCGATCGCTGCCCGTCCAGCATCACCACTCTGGACGGTTCTGACTTCAGAATATGTGGACAACTACAAATACCTAGCTGTCTGATTAGACTGTAAAACTCTCCTTCCCAAAATTGAATCGAGAACCGGCTTCCTATTTCGCAACAAAGCCTCCTTCACTCATGCTGCCAAACATACCCTCGTAAAACTGACTATCCTACCGATCCTTGACTTCTGCGATGTCATTTACAAAATAGCCTCCAACACTCTACTCAGCAAATTGGATGCAGTCTATCACAGTGCCATCCGTTTTGTCACCAAAGCCCCATATACTACCCACCACTGCAACCTGTATGCTCTCGTTGGCTGGCCCTCGCTTCATATTCGTCGCCAAACCCACTGGCTCCAGGTCATATATAAGTCTTTGCTTGGTAAAGCCCCGCCTTATCTCAGCTCACTGGTCACCATAGCAGCACCCACCCGTAGCATGCGCTCCAGCAGGTATATTTCACTGGTCACCCCCAAAGCCAACTCCTCCTTTGGCCGCCTTTCCTTCCAGTTCTCTGCTGCCAATGACTGGAACGAACTGCAAAAATCACTGAAGCTGGAGACTCATATCTCCCTCTCTAACTTTAAACATCAGCTGTCAGAGCAGCTCACAGATCACTGCACCTGTACATAGTCCATCCAACTACCTCATCCCCATACTGTTATTTATTTTGCTCCTTTGCACCCCAGTATCTCTACTTGCACACTCATCTTCTGCACATCTATCACTCCAGTGTTTAATTGCTATATTGTAATTATCCTGCCACTATTGCCTATTTATTGCCTTACCTCCGTTATCCTACCTCATCTGCACACACTGTATATAGACTTTTTCTATTGTATTATTGAATGTATGTTTGTTTATTCCATGTGTAACTCTGTGTTGTTGTATGTGTCGCACTGCTTTGCTTTATCTTGGCCAGGTTGCAGTTGTAAATGAGAACTTGTTCTCAACTGGCCAACCTGGTTAAATAAAGGTTAAATAAAAAAAGTATAATGTAACTAGGCAAGTCAGTTAAGAACAACTTATTATTTACAATGACTGCCTACACCAGCCAAACCCGGACGCTGACGGGCCAATTATATATAGCAGCACAGCATCTGTCTCCTGGCAACAAGATAAATAGGTAGGGGGCAGGGTCGTCACCTTGTAATCTCTTAATTATCTTTACACGAGGGGTCTTGATGTGCAGGGCCGAATGTGTGTGTGTGAGACAGAAGAACAGTGTGTGCATGAATACGTTGGTGTGAGTGTGCATCTGCTTTCAGTTTGTTTGCCTGTGTGTGTGTGTGTGTGTGTGTGGTGTGTGTGTGTGTGTGTGTGTGTGTGGTCACAATGGTCATGTGTCACAGCCCAGATTAGCCTGGCTCTGATGGCCTTATTCAGCACTCTATTGTCTCGAGTAAAGGGATAGAACACTGGCACGGTGATGTCACCACTGTCATTCCCTCAGCCACTGCTTTGTCCCCTCTCTCCATGAGGAGGAGAGAAGAGAGCGGGAGGACAGGGGTAAAACAGAGGGAAAGAGTAATGTGAGCCTGGGTTAGTGGGAGGAGGGTGAGGAGAAGGCGAGAGAAAAGAAAGGAAGGGGGAAAGAGGAGGTGTATGGATGACTCATTTTTATTCAGGCGCATGCACCCCTCTCCCAAGGGTCCTTCGTTGAGCCAGGTTGAGTTATCCCAGCTTAATGACTCACTGTAACGTGATCCTATGATAGGCCAATTAGAAGGAGTTGCTGATCCCTATGCTAAATGTGGATGTGTAGCTGAGGAAGGGAGTACAGGTGCAGCTTTAAAAAAACAAAAAACCTTCACACTATAGGAATAACAATCATCACAAAACAAAGGACATAACAACCCATTAATCAACATAAGATGCATTTCCACACCCTGTAATAACTGATGGATCTGAACAAAACAGAGGGAAAAATGACATGTTTGTGATGTGGGATTTAGGAGGGGGGAAAAGCTTCTGCAACAGATCTTTTATCCCTGCTAAGCTGGGTTCACCACAGTGGAACCTGTCCAACATTCTTTCCCCATGACAACGGCATCATCAGCCCCGTTTGTTTAGGAGAGAGAAAGATGGCGCTTTAAAGTATTGGAGAAAAAATATATTTATAATAATTGATAGTTACATAATCGGTATATTATTTTTGACGATATTTCGGATCGTTTTGACAATGTCGCAATATTATTTTGCTCTAGTTTGCTGTAGCTGCACCAAAACTAATTTGTTCTCCATCTTCTTTTTAAAATATGGAGCCAATTCGTTTTCAGCACTTATTTCCATGACAGATCAACACTCGTTTTCTCAAGGCTCTGTGCAGCAGACATGGTGAGCAATATGTTTAAAACAAAAATCACAGGATCGAATCGCAATACATATAGAAACGTGAGAATCGCAATACATCTCGTATTGGCAAAGTTATTGTGATAATATGGTATTGTGAGGTCCCTGGCAATTCCAGCCCTACTTTAAGGGAGATACAGAACAGAGAAACCTTAAAGTTGATACTCCACAGCTACACCATTGTAATACATGGTGGTGACAGCACAGTTTCAGCCAGTTTCAGTTTACAGTTTCAGACACCGTTTCTTCCCTTATAAAACAAAGTTCCGAGACTATTTTGAATAATGACAGACATGTGGCTTTTGCATCTTGCCCCAGGTGGCAGGTATATGCAACTGGGATTTCCCAGCATGCTGTGCAGGAGGTGTGCGTGCGTGCTGTCGGCTGTAACACCGTGCGAGGGGCGGTACAGGCTGTTTCAGGAGTGATAAAAGGATATAAATAAAAGACACTGCAGGAGGGGTTTAGCACACAGGCAGTCCTCAGAAGGGAGTTTGTCAGAGGTGCACTGGGGAGTGAACATGAAGCAGGAGACAGAAAACGTCAGCCCATCCTGGAAGTGGTACCTGATGAAAGGGTGGGAACAAACCGGCCTGTGGGGAAAACTAGTAGGCCGGCTAGTAGTTACCTGTCAAAATTATGTTTTGAGGGCAGGAGCAACTTATAATTAAGCAATTGAATGAGGGCAGTACTAACAGCTGTTTTCATGGTAGTATTGCAATAACAAAGTGATGAAAACGATGACTGGTGACTGGTCTGAGCTGACTCAGTGTCCACCAAGCTGTGTGGTACAGAGGTGTATTCAGGTGGCCAGGTGTTCCTCTAGAAGAGTCATCTGGGTTCAGTAGGATCACGCAGGGTTATATAAAAAGTTAATGTAGGTTCGTCCAAATGTGTATTTCCACAGGGGTAAAGCCAGCTGCAGTAGTACACAGCCTGACTGACCCAGCCTCCTGTTGAAAGACAAAGAGAGGAGAGAGCCTGCCAGGAGAGAACACTGAAGAGGGAGGGTGGGATTGTTAGACTGAAAAATACAGAGAGCAAGTGAGAGAAATGGTAGATGGAATGTGAAGAAAGAAAAAAGGAGTGAGTGAGCCTTAGAGGACGAGCACAGAGCAAAAGGAGACCAGAGTGAGGGAGTGTGTGAGCCTTAGAGGACGAGCACAGAGCAAAGGAGACCAGAGTGAGGGAGTGTGTGAGCCTTAGAGGACGAGCACAGAGCAAAGGAGACCAGAGTGAGGGAGTGTGTGAGCCTTAGAGGATGAGCACAGAGCAAAGGAGACCAGAGTGAGGGAGTGTGTGAGCCTTAGAGGATGAGCACAGAGCAAAAGGAGACCAGAGTGAGGGACTGTGTGAGCCTTAGAGGATGAGCACAGAGCAAAAGGAGACCAGAGTGAGGGAGTGTGTGTATGAAGACGTCAAAGACAGGGATAGATGTAGGGAGAATAAAGGAGAGTAAGATAAAGAAGAGAGAAAACAGCTGTAGAGTTCAGTATAGTGTACACTAGGGAGAAGTGCCAGCTCTCAAACCTCCAGGGGAAAACTCTGCCTGTCTGACGTTTTCACAACCCCAAAATAACTAGCCACATCCCATATGAACATTTCCCTTCCCTTAGGTTTATCTTGATCTTTTGAAAGAAAAGCCTAGCAATGCCATTCTTACAAAATAAACAGTCTTTCTGGCTAAAAAAAATGTAAACACAGTATAATGGCGTTAGGGAGGTTTCGATTCAGATGTCAAGGTTAGCGATATTTCTACACCAGTAATCACATGGTAGATTATTTAAATAAAGTGATCATGAACAAAATAAAAAAAAATAACGGTGGTAAAAATGCCACTGGCAGCACATTTCAATTCCTGAGGGAGATGAAAGGACAAGGAACAAATTGGCCCTCGGCACTTGAGGAGAGGGAACTGTCATCAGTTAGAGATTGAGATAGGGGGAGGAAGACCGAGAGAGAGCGGGGGAGAGCGTAGAAGAGAGATGGGAAACAAAACATCTGAATCTCTCTCCGTCTCCTTTGATATCCACAGATAAGGCTTTGGCTTGGTTGGCCCTCAGACTAATTACGGTGGTATTACGGAGCCTTCTGTAGACTAGTTCCTCCCCACAGTGCTGTACACACATCCACGCAGCACGGCCATGTAAGAGCCCTCTATAGCCTCGTAAGAGCCCCTCTCAGCCCAACAAGGGCTGAGATCACACAAACAGGCACATTGAAGGCCAGCGGCGGCCATCTTTGATCCATTTGTCTCTAAGAGCTGTGCGTAGTCTCTCAGTGAGGTCTCTGAAGAAAGGAAACTATTTCTTAAAATTACTATACTTGTGCATTGAAAAATATGTGTTTTGTGTGTGTGGCTGTGCATAAAGGGTCAAATATGTTGCTGCCTCGATGCTTCCAAAACGCCAACCACTGACAGCCAACGTAAATGATCTAAATATAATTAGGCCTAAGCAGAGTGAGAATGGGACTATAGTGGTGGAGGGGGTGGGGTCTCTCTCTACCGAACAACCCATCTACCCCTACGGCATAATATGACTTGCTTAAAAGCCTTTGGTTACCACGGCAACCTGTTTAGCATCCCAACGCTCTGAAGAGACTATTGGCCCTGGTTGAAGTGAGGTTACATCATCCCGTTTCAACCCTATAAACACATGTTAATTGCATCGCCCCATTAGAAGCCCCATGGCCACCTCGGAGAGAGGGGTGCCTGTGTGTTGAGACGAGTGGACACGTGAGTTGATTGACAACCAACAGACAATGCTAAGGTAATTTCACAACAAAGGAGAGAGAGAAGGGTCACTTTTATTACAGAGAGTGACAAAGGGTAGAAGTGCGTGAGAGAGTGAGATCTGTAGTGCACAAGCTCAGGCCAACAAAGCTGAGTGCTCACTTGAAGCCAGGCAAGAGAGTGTACAGGACAGAGAGCAAGAGAGAGAAAGAAAGAGATAGACAAGTGTGTGGGTGGTGGGTAAGGTAGGGTAGAGAAGGGCAAATCATTTGTTCACCCCTAAATATTTATAAAAACAGACAAATAATCCCTTGGTTAATGTCAACAGTCCACAACTATCTGGTGATGCTTACGGCTACAGATGGCTTCATACCAAACAGATCACTGAGCCCTAACGACACCTGAGCAACTGTGTGTGTGTGTGTGTGTGTGTGTGTGTGTGTGTGTGTGTGTGTGTGTGTGTGTGTGTGTGTGTGTGTGTGTGTGTGTGTGTGTGTGTGTGTGTGTGTGTGTGTGTGTCTCTCTCTCTAAGCCAACATGCAAATGACCAATCTGTGTTCATCGGTTGGCACGGATTGCAACATCCTGCAACAGGCTGAAATAGCATGCCACTTTACATAGAGCTGCTCTCACAGATGGAGGCCTCAACAGTGGAGTATAAAGACAACATCCACCGTACAACTTGACTACAGATGGATAAGATGAAGGAAAGCTGAGAGACAAAAAAGAGAAAAGAGATGAAACAATGGTGGATGGAGATGGACTTCAAGGCTTTCAAAAATCAGAACCGGAACCAGTTGTAATTCAGCACTTCATCCTCCATGAGCCAGCACAACAAGCCACCATCACCATCCTCCATGAGCCAGCACAACAAGCCACCATCACCATCCTCCATGAGCCAGCACAACAAGCCACCATCACCATCCTCCATGAGTCAGCACAACAAGCCACCATCACCATCCTCCATGAGCCAGCATCACCATCCTCCACGAGCCAGCACAACAAGCCACCATCACCATCCTCCATGAGCCAGCACAACAAGCCACCATCACCATCCTCCATGAGCCAGCACAACAAGCCACCATCACCATCCTCCATGAGCCAGCATCACCATCCTCCACGAGCCAGCACAACAAGCCACCATCACCATCCTCCATGAGCCAGCACAACAAGCCACCATCACCATCCTCCACGAGCCAGCACAACAAGCCACCATCACCATCCTCCATGAGCCAGCACAACAAGCCACCATCACCATCCTCCACGAGCCAGCACAACAAGCCACCATCACCATCCTTCACACCAGATAGAGCTGTAAGATAATACAGCTGGACTTCCCCCATCATAACGCCACTGACACCTTTCATCAATCACCATGGCGTGGAGCTCTGCGTTCACCAAGGCCCCATCAGATCTCGTACAACAGTCCATCTGTCTCCATTACAAGTTTCCTGCTATCACTCTCTATATGTTTTCACACCATACTTGGTCGGACGCGCTTTGGTGATGAAGTTTCACTTTGTTAAAAAAGAAATGATTATTTGGGTTCTGAAATGTTCAGTGGGGTCGCTATAATATATAATTAATCTTATGTCAAAATCAAATTGGATTTCGTAACCTAATACATCCGATAATAAGCACCGAGCTCTGTTGATATAGCAGTGCAGGTTACTCGTAAACATCTTTTGAGGATTTTACATTTTATGGTCGTCGTCTTTAAAGTTGTTTCCGCGGGTCCCAAAAAGCTAAATTAGCATGACGAGCTGAATTAAATGTAAAAAGCTATGAAAATAAAACGATTGGTATGCGCTCAGTGCTCCATTGACATTTCAAATAAATATTTAAAAATAATAATAATTTCAGAGATATGCTTGCTTTTGTGAGAAATCTTTCGAATGAATATGAAAAGTGTATACTAAAATACTACATGTCATGTCTCCATCTTCCCTCTATATTGTTTTATGTCCTGCGGATTCGAGAAGAAAGATGGCGAGTTCAATGGGAAACTGAGCCCGTCAGGTAGCCATTATCCTTAATTCTAGCACAGAATCCAGCCTAGCTGACAGAATGCAATTGTCCACTTTTTTCTTCTAGCCTCCATTGATTGTTTTTTGAGGTCAGTTCGGTTTCGATTATTTAAAAAATAATCACGGTTGTCGATTTCAGTTAAAAAAATATATACATATATAAAACAAATGCATTTGCTCCCGAGTGGCGCAGCGGTCTAAGGCACTGCATCTCAGTGCTTGAGGTGTCACTACAGACCCTGGCCATGATTGGGTGTCCCATAGGGCGGTACACAATTGGCCCAACTTCATCCGGGTTTGGCCGGGGTAGGCTGTCATTGTAAATAAGAATTTGTTGTTAACAGACTTGCCTAGTTAAATAAAATTTTAAAAAATTATTTCCTATGAAATAAAATACTTCAGTTTTTTTAAGGACTTGATTATTTTGTATATCATCATCTCATGCTCAGGCAGTAGCTACAAACAGCCAGACACCGTTCTCTGTTCTCCCCATACTGTACTGTCTTCAGTCATCCTATTTAGCTGGCCTGCCTAAGCATGCTGCAGAGCTGTCCGACCATCATTTTAATAGTTTATCAAAGTAGCTAAGGCATACTTTCACGAACTGTCTCTATCCCTCCCTCTCGTCGATGTGTGGTTTCCTTTCCTCTCTCATGCGGTCTGTGTGTATTTAACCTAATGTAGCAGGCGTACAAGTGTATCCATCTCAGTCAGAGCCAGAAAAAAAACAGACGCAATGGATTATGGTCATAGTAGTTAATCACCACGTTTCTGCGCTAAACTAGACTGAATATTTGCTTAAATGAAAACTACAACTCCCTTCAGCTCAGCGTCCCACTCTCATAAATTATTTGATTTCTCTCTAGAGAAAACGGCACGTTGGGCCCAGAAAAACCTGAACTAACTGGAGTTCAAGTAATTGAACCGACATCGGTCAATAAGTTGTGTAATAACCCCACCCCACCCAGCAAAAAAATGTATAAAATAAAAAGTTGGTTAATCGCTCAGCATTATTGGCCATCCTACAAGGGTAACAACTCCAAAAGGTTTGGACCATTGGTTTTCAAGATTATCTACACAATTTTACCCATTGGTCAAAAGATGCACCCTATAACAAGGCTTCCATGAGGAGAACAGTTGCTCCTGAACTGGGTGGAAAGTAATTTGGTGTAGTGGTTAGTGTTGAGGGTCGACTTGATCCATGTTACACAAGCACTAGAATGAATACTATCAAAGGATAACAGACAGTACCACCCCTAACCTTAATGTATGGGAATAATCTATGTTCACTTTGAATAGTTCAGTACAGCCCTTTGCTATGATCTACTGTAACATTCATCTTCATGTAACCTATAGCATACAAGACAAAAACATGGCCCACAAAGAAACTGAAACAAAACAGAAAACGCACATAAACTAGTTTGACTACAAAGAACATGGACAGATTGCTTTTAGCCAGTCTGACGTTTACTGTCTTTATCATCACAGACGCAGCCAGGGTATCTAACGCCAAGTGCCTTTTGCAACAACCTCAGTCAGTGTGGCCAACAGATCGACTCAAATAAAGCAAACAAGAGCAGAGCGAGGTACAACTTATTTTCCTGGTGGGGAAATGAGGCTTTCAGAGAACAGAGATTTACGCTTTGTGTTTCATCCAGGAAAACACACAATGACATTGGTGTGTGCCCTGATAAATGTTTAACAGCTGGAAGGAGATTACTTGCCCATCCACATATCAAGTAGCTACTACTGCCATTCACAATCTCGGCACGCCAATCCATTCTCATTTTAACAGTATTACAGACTCTAGCCAATTCCCTCTCAACGGAGAGCAGGTGGTTTGGAGAGCCTATAGCAGCTGAACTCAGAATGAATCAACTGAGAATGTCTGTCAGGTTTTGTCCAGTATATTTTTCAGATCGGAAAATACCGATTCATTCTAAAGTCTCGCAATTCATGGTAAATGGACATAGCAATGTGTTTCATCTTGTAATAGGCCTAAGAAGCAGGAGAAAAATATCTGACCACAGCCAACCCCTCCCTCCTACTTTCCTCTTCTCAATGGAAGCGTTCTCATTATAAACTCCTCCACACCAAACTCATCTATACTGTCACGCCATTGGAGCTTTTTTCCCCCCTATCTGCTGATGGAGTCTGGGTTTTTATTTTTTAATTTCACCTTTATTTAACCAGGTAGGCCAGTTGAGAACAAGTTCTCATTTGCAACTGCGACCTGGCCAAGATAAAGCATAGCAATTCGACACATACAACAACACAGAGTTGCACATGGAATAAACAAAACATACAGTCAATAATACAGTAGAAAAATAAGTCTATATACAATGTGAGCAAATGAGGTGAGATAAGGGAGGTAAAGGCAAAAAAAGGCCATGGTGGCGAAGTAAATACAATACAGCAAGTAAAACACTGGAATAGTTGATTTGCAGTGGAAGAATGTGCAAAGTAGAAATAATGGGGTGCAAAGGAGCAAAATAAATAAATACAGTAGGGGAAGGGGTAGTTGTTTGGGCTAAATTATAGATGGGCTATGTACAAGTGCAGTAATCTGTGAGCTGCTCTGACAACTGGTGCTTAAAGTTAGTGAGGGAGATAAGTGTTTCCAGCTTCAGAGATTTTTGCAGTTCGTTCCAGTCATTGGCAGCAGAGAACTGGAAGGAAAGACAACCAAAGGAGGAATTGGCTTTGGGGGTGACCAGAACCCCCAATTGGCTTTGGGGGTTCAACTTGGAACATTGTTATACTCAGAAGTATAGGAACATTAGCTACACATGAGACACGAGGGGGGCCATAATGAAGCTTGGGAGGGGCTGCGTGCAGGAAAAGCATGTGACAGCACTGATAAGGGGAGAAACAGTTCAAGGCTCATGTCACTTAGTTCCCTGCTTAGCAAGAATGATGCAATGTTTAACGATAAGGAGAAGACTCCACCCAAAGTGGGGTATGAATACCACCACGAGGGAAGCCATGTCTATGTCTGAATTACAGCTGTATTGACCCTTCGGGGAGAATTTTACTTGCTTACGCTTCTCTAGTGTCCGTGAGTTATTTACTCTAGAACCTAACACTGCTGAGTGTGACTGTTACGGAAAAGAGCTTAGGCGCCATACAATCACAGTCCTCCAGCAGTGTGAACGTCTACATCGCAAATGACACTATTTCCAATAAAGTGCACTACTTTTGACCAAAGTCATATGGGCCCTGGTCAAAAGTAGTGCAATATTTAGGGAATAGGGTGCCATTTGACACACAACCAACGTGAGTAAAAATAGACCCCAGTGACTGAGGTTAATCTGTGCTACCAGACACTGCTACTGACGGACTGTTTACTACAGGATATACCAAACCAAGACTGGGGCTTACACGAAGACATAATCAAAAAGCTATTCCTCAATGTTCATTTTCATCACAAGCCTAGATGCTCCTTCAATATTTCCCACTTTGCCCTTTCCCTCTTGTGCACTCTACCTGCCTCATTCTCTTGCTCCCCCATTTAATGGTCTGCTTTAATGAGCAGACCATTAAATGAATGATATTTCAATGGAGCAGACAGGAGAAGTATAATGTATGTTGTACATAGAAACAGAATGGCTAGAACATACAGGGTTCTCTGTTAGCTCTAGTCCTGCATTGCCAGCCCATTGTCCCTATCTGCGCCATCCTTTTCCATAAACGCCACTCTGTATGAATCATCAGTGTGTGACGGAGAAGAGACAGTCCTAGCCAATGACTACCCATAGTCTTTCAGGCTTTATGGCCACAGTGACACCGCCCCCCGGAGCTACTTATTACATGTCTGTATCATGGCGGTGTATCTGTAGGCCACTGAAGAGCCCTCAGCCTCTGCTACTCTCTCTGTCAACATGAGACATGTAGGGACAGCCTGGGGATGTAGCGACACCCACAGTGTGTGCGTGCGCGCGTCTGTGTCCTGTGCAAGACAAGGAGAGGGAAAGAGAAACAGAGAGAGATCAATGTGTCCTATCTGATTGCGGTCACGTATTGTTTACCCAGCAGGCTTATCACAGGGCACAGGTCGCTGGATGAGTTGGAGCTCGGTCAAAGAACAAAGTCGACATTATCGGCCAGCTAAGCATCCCCAGAAAGACACACACACACACACACACACACACACACACACACACACACACACACACACACACACACACACACACACACACACACACACACACACACACACACACAGAAAGATCGTTTCCCCATCAGCCACAACAAAGAATGCCTTCCAATTAATCCCTAGCAGATTGACCATACTGTGAACCAATTAGATACATATTCCGGGGTTGTCATGGCAACTAGATGTTCTGGAATGTTCCGAGGGCCTTGGAAGTTGTTGGTTTCCTTCTGGACTGGACAGCCAATGTGACTCAGCTTTAGCCTCTATCAAGTCGTTGAATCAACATTACTGTCGGCTGCATTGGAGCTCTTCAAATATATTCACAAATGTATCCAAACATCCATAATCTAACTAAGCACATTGAAACCGATATTAAAAAACAGATTCATACATGTTGACGTTACATAAAAATGCTTGTTGGACAGATTCACAGATGAGAAAAGGGCTCTAAAAACCACATCTGCTACACCAAGCTCACAGATATTGCATGTCTGTGATCATTGCAATCTCTATAAAACATGCTTCTCTTCTCATTCATCAACTGGTCTGGCTGGCACACAGGAATGATGTAATTAATACATTTCAGCTCTTCAATGTTCTGATTTACACAACACGAATAATCCCTGACTGTCCAGTAGCATGGCCTCACACTGGACGCCGAGGCGATAGTCCTGTTGCTAGGCACCGCCAGCAGCCCTGTAGCCTACCACTGCCCTGTGCTGTAATCTGTCATGGGAAATGGCTATCGGGTGTTAGTTACATAAAGAGATTTACAGCCGGTACCTCCGATATAACAGCACAACGTTACTATGAGTAGGAGGAGGAGACCAGGTGCTGTTCTGCTGACGGTGTGGCCCGTGTTGCTAGGGACGCTGGGCGGTGTAGTATTATCATCCTGTGATGGATGGAAATGAACCAGCGTGCACTAAACCACACACAGCTCTTCATCCGAGAGGGATTTTCCCCTCGCTTTCATCCAGAAGCATCTTTCTTCTTCTACATTCCTATCCCTCTCCTGCCCTTCATAAATTCTCTCTCTCCCTCTTCTTCATCATTTGATTATACCAAGAGATGACTCTTCCCTGTCTCCCTGGGTCCCCACCTCCCTGTGTGTAACCCTCTCATTCTTTCTCCCCATCACATATCTATTTCTCTACATCCCTCTCCCTCTCATTATTTCTCTGTATTGCCTCTCTCCCTCTCTTTATCCCGTGCTCTTTTTCTCAATCCCAGTCAGCCATTTCAACAGAAGCCTGGTCTCTTTGAAATGTCTTTCAGTGACACTGACAGTGCCCTCTCTGGGTCAGCCCACTCCAGAGCAGAGGCAAAACAAACAGGACATAGCACACAGACCGCAGAACCCTGGCTGTACTATTTCACCACTGGGTATAACCACTATCCATTCTCCAGGGTACACACAGCAACAACAACACTTGTTGCCCCTTGTATTGACAGAGAGACTGAGGGGGAGGCGAGAAAGGGATGGATAGAGGAATATAAATGAATTGTTTGAAACCAGCATATTGGGCAACGGGGGATAGCTAGTCAGTTGTACAACTGAATGCATTCACCTGAATTGTGTCTTCCGCATTTAACCCATTCCCTCTGAATCAGAGAGTTGCGGGGGCCTTAAATCGACATCCACGTCGTCGGCGCCGGGGGGAAACAGTGGGTTAACTGCCTTGTTCAGGGGCAGAACGACAGATTTTTACTTTGTCAGCTCGGGGATTCGATCCAGCAACTTTTCGGTTACTGGCCCAACACTCTAACCACTAGGCTACCAGAACAAGCAGCATATGTTTTGTATGAATTGTGTTGTATAATGAGCCTTAAATATATGTTGTGGTTCTATTGTTGGACATGCTATTGTTGGGATGGAGAAGTCAGCCAATAGGAGGAAGTCAGAGAGTTCATGGAAGACTTTATACTAAACCTGGCAACTGACCATGATGATGACACAAACAATACAGTCTATGGGAATGGAAAACCATTATGTTACAGTATTTTTTATTTTATTTAACCTTTATTTAACTAGGGAAGTCTAAGAACAAATTCTTATTTACAATGACGGCCTACCCCGGCCAAACTTTCCCCTAACCCGGACGACGCTGGGACAATTGTGTGCCGCCCTATGGGACTCCCGATCACGGCCGGTTGTGATACAGCCCGGGATCGAACCAGGGTCTGTAGTGACGTCGTCTCTAGTGCATTTGACCGCTGCGCCACTCAGGAGCCTACATGTACCGGATAGGCTTTGCCTGGCTACCCAGACTCCTTGCTCCGTTCAAACGCTATGCCACGCTCAAATACGAACACATTCGGGCCGTCTGATTGGTCCCAGAAAACAATGGGTTGGGCCAGAGCCAGAACACACGTGGGTGAAGCGGCGCTTTCGAAGTACATAATTGGCTTTGATTGGTTATAGACGATCCAATCGTTGACCACTTTGTTTTCACCACAAACCACGTCACCCAAACAACTTTAAATGTGTCAGATTCAGACTAAAGTCTGTTGCGAACAACAGAACAGAGGAAGAATGAGGAGTCAGGCAAGGGTAGGCTCCACTGATTGTCATATATTGTGGCTTCACTGACATTGACTTGTATGTAATATACATCAGGATTCTCATAGTTGAGCAGAGTGTGCAGACTGACTCGTTGTAGAAAACCACAGGAAGTCTTCTTGAAATTGACAATATAACAATGGCATTCTACAGCGTCAATTCAAGTCCAGCTTCAATCCCCTCCAGAAGGGACATATTCATAGAAAATCACAGCCATAGTGATTTTTAACTACATCTATGTTTTTTCCACCAAGGAAAGAGTATCATACAACACTCCAGTTATTTGAACGTCAAATGAGGATTGTGGAGGCTACCTTCATGATGTATAGTTATTCCACTAGTCTCCGCTCTCGTCACCTAAAAAAAGTGTAGAGCTACAGTATTTGGTTACAGTGATTTTCAGCACATTCCTGTAGCTCTCACTTCTATTTTGGCAGATAATTCTGTTCCTAGTGTTAGTGTTTTTACTCTGAAAATTAGAACCTATGAAAGCTTAACCAAGTTTATTCTTCCCAGAGGATCAATACAGCTGCATTAGACAAAAACATTTCCACACAAGCACTGATATTTAACCCTTTCTCCTAGGCCGAGTTTCCGCCTACACATCTGAACAGCCAAAGCGTCTCTGTTGCTAAACCGAACCTTAGTGATATCTGTTCTTCCTCACTTCATCTGACCTGACCTCTACCCCAAAGTGCTCACTCCTCCCCAACTCAAGGCTGTCATGGTGATTGGTACCAGACTGTGTCTCTTCTCCTCCCAGAGGATCCCTCCCATAAGATCCCTGATGGCTAACAATAACATATCCTGACATAATGTAAACGTTACACATTACCCTCTCCCCCTCAGTGACATGAATAAGTATATTTCATATTCTCAGACCCCAACACTAGTCAATAGGCTTCTCTGCCAGTACTGTTTCCACATAGACAGTAGCATAACTGACAGAAACAGAGAGAGTGAAATGTCAGATTGTGACATTTCCATATACGGAGCGCCTCACAAACATAGGTTGTTTGACTTTCAGAGATGTAACAAATGGGGGTTTTACCACAGGATGAATAAAGGCCAGATCATACAAACAGCTGAGCTATTTGGAACACTACAAAACTCTACTAAACATGGTCCGTAATAGACAAAAGTTGGCACTTAAAAAAAAAACAAGGACACATTACCTCACTATAACCGTTTAGATTTCTACCTGGTGCCTATTCTGGACCGCGAGTCATTCTATTATAGAAGAAAAAGACAGTGGAAGAAAATGTGACAGAAAAGCAGCACGAGAGTAAATTTAGCTTCAGAACAATCAAATCGACAAAAGCTGTAAGAGAATCTGCTAGAAGCTTATAACCACAGAAATGTGATTTCTCCAACAGGCCACCAGTATAAATAACGTTAAGCCTCTGGTTGGCCTAACCAAAACAACAACTCCCTGTCCCAGTTGGGTTACATGCGGAAGACATTTTGGTTGAATGCATTCAGTTGTGATTGACTAGGTATCCCTTTTCCTTTCCTTTCCCCCTCACCCACTACACCCCATTCTCCCACATCTGCTGCTGCCGAGCCTAGGGAGAGAGGGAGCATATTGGAGACCGGGTCAAGGGCCACACGGGGGAGGGGTGTGTGAAATGGGGTGCACAGCCCTCAGTGATCAACTGCTCGTTTTGAGACAGGTCGGGGGTATTTGTGTGTTTGGAGGGGGGTTTGGGGGACCGACGGTGCTACCATGGCAACAGGCTCCCAGCAACAGCAGCCTCACCTCTCGCCCACTCCTCCCTGAGGCTGGGTATCCATCATGATCAGGTGGGTCGGTTCCAACTCTTAACCTCTGATCTTGATCTTTAACTTAAAACACTTGACAGGTCGACACTGATCGATGGGAATAATGGTGGTGACAGTGTCCCTGACATTGATCTAACAAGCTTCTTGCTAGACTACACTGTAAGGACAGAGTAGCCTACGTTATACCTAACAAACAAATCGTTTTTTTTCCATTGAATTCCAGTCTGCGTCAACTTCAGTGTCTGGCCATTTTCACAGGTTTTTGGCATAAATGTTATTACTAAGTTACTACTAGTATTATCACTAGGTAATAGAGGTGAATCCCCTGACCTCCTTGGTGAAGACTAAAAACAAGCAGACAAGGTGACTCTGTGGGAGTGGAGTTGAGTAACCCTTATGTCTAAAAGGGTCAAACGTTCAGGGAAGCAGAGTGCAGAGGCTGTGGTTGCATGTGCGTGCGTGTGCGCGCTTGTGTGTGGAGGCCTGCGTTAGATTAGAGAGATTGTTAAAGCGTGGAGCACTGCTCAGTGTCGCCTGGAGGAGCTGTCTGAATGGATTACACTAACAGGCTTAACACAGCCCACAGATAGATAGCCCTGCCTACTGCTTAGCTAACTGGCCTGACTACAGATAGATAGCCCTGCCTGCTGCCTAGCTAACTGGCCTGACTACAGATAGATAGCCCTGCCTGCTGCCTAGCTAACTGGCCTGACTACAGATAGATAGCCCTGCCTGCTGCCTAGCTAACTGGCCTGACTACAGATCACACTATTACACACAGGAGACGATGGCATAGAGAGATGGAGGAAATCACTACACAGTGGAGAGAGAGAGCGAGAAAGGGGAGAGGGAGGGAGAGATAGAGGGGGAGCACGAGAGCAAGAGCGGAAGAGAGAAAAAAGAGAGAGAGTGGGAAGAAGGAAGAATTCAGTGTGTGACCATTAAAAGAGTACTCTGCTTTGGAGGACATTTAGCTTCCCCCCTCCTTTGTCTAGAGAAACCTCCTTGGTCACATCACCAGAGAACTGAAGGTATTAGCCACAATGTTTACCTATTAATATGAACTAGCATAAGTGTTAGCCTATGGTTTAGGTTAACAGATTCCTACATGGTCATTAGCATATGTCAACAAGGGTGTGCATCAGCGCTGGCCCGTGTCATCATTAGCATATTTCAGTGTTGTATTAGCATTAGCCAAGGGCTGCATTGTGCTGACTGACTGGCCCCTGGAGGACAGGTGGCCAAGGCCAGCAGTAAAGCCCTTCAAATCCCTTTGTGAGGCTCCTTCACTGGGTTTGTTTAGGTAGTCCCTACAGGCCTACATTCTGTTATCAACGTGTAGATCATATCACCAGAAACACTAGTACACTTGTAGCCTACACGTGTACACTCTTGCACTCCAGGGACACGTATAGAGTTCTAGAGACATAGAAAATATGCGCATGTATTAGCCAATACAGTTTATGGATGGGGTTGAATTACACGCACGATTTCACTAACCCAACCACAATCAGGCATTATCAAATGTGCCGGTTAGGATTAAAGACCGGTGTGAGGAGTCTGCGGTATGAAAGAGGGAGACGGGGATGATGGATGAATGGACGGGGATAAAAGAGGGGAGAAAGGGGAGGTCTGGGACCACTGGAGCCATGGAGACTCTCCCCTTTCCGAAGAGACAGGATCAACTAAAAAGGTAAATTCTCACCTGATGGAGTACATAGCATCATTGCAGGATTGCTTACTGAAAGCTGAACATCTGTTGTTCACTGGTACAGGCTGCATCTTAAGTGTGTTTGTCAGTAAGACTACTTCATTTTATATTTATGGATGCTTCGGGCATGCCTTTCCCATCAGTGGGGGGTTAGAGTGAGGGGTGTGAGGTGAGGAGAGGGGAGTCTCACGAGGATACAACACTGACCTAATAACTTTCCCTGTACAGCTGGTGTGCCAACCTCAACTCCCAGAATAGCACGCACCCTTTCTCACTTTTCAGCTCCACACACACACAAAATGCAGCTGGTCCTAGAATACAGGGAACGAACAACACATTGGTGGCGGGCCTCTGTTAGAGTGGAACCATTTCTGTCGCTCTATTCACCAGCCAGGATATATATAAACCACTTCAAGACTCTGATACAGTCAGTGAGTAAGACTTCTATTATAGTGCCACAATTAAAGTGATACGAAAAGGATTTTGGCAATGAAGCCTTTTATCTACCTCCCAAGAGTCAGATGAACTTGTAGCATGCTAGCTGTTCCCTTAGACTTCCAGTTGTTGCGCTAAAGCTAGTTAGTTTCGCGAGCCAATGCTACCTATTAACTTCCTTCATATTGGATACAGAGACATAAAAATGGTATCCATGAGTTCATCTGACTCGGGGATAGTAGCTTTTTGTCTTCATTGCCAAAATCCTGAACTATCCCTTTAATAGGAGTGACACACACTTCACCTCTCCTCTAGTTTGGAAATGTTTCATCTCTGAGGACAAACATTGAGGTCAAAGCCAACGAAAAGTGTGGTACTACCATGCTCACTGAATGAACAAATAGGGAGAGAGATGGCATCCACTGGGACAGTGTCCCCCCCCCAGCAGCCCCACATGCAGGCGGGAATGCCGGTCAAATCCACAGGAAGTCTGGCCCTAGCGCCTAGAACAATGGGCCTGGGGAAACAGGCCTACTGCCACACAAAGGGAATGGGAGTGGTTTGGAAGGATGGGAGTCAGAGCCACATTAACAGCTCAATATAAGCAAGGCCAGGCCTGAGCCTAATGTGGATCAAACGGAAAACAGCCCAGACCAAACCAGCCACTGTAAAACAGGATACAAGCCAGGCTTGGGCTGCTATAGCGATAGCTAATAAAGAAGAAGCTCACAGCGAGTGGCGACATGTTGATGTCAATGATATCCATCATGGCAATCTGAGGAGAGTCGTGGGGGAGGAGAGCAGTGGGCGACGAGCAGCTTGATCTGAATTGTAAATGAATGTCAGTTTGGATGTTCAGTTGCTCACTGGGGTAGATGACAAAGCCCTGGGGAGATTGGATGCTGAGTGAGAGGGGGAGGAGATAATGGTCTACAAATGGCTCCTGTAATGGATTTTACTAGAACTTTTCCCACCGTGTCTGTGGATAAACAATGCTACGTTAACGGACCTCCAGAATAGCCCACTATAGAGCACTCAAAGATCAATGGAGAAAATGCTGCGGCAGAATACCATACGCCAAAACCACACACACAAATCAGAGACCCATAGACATACTGTACCATAATGCCCAAGTATAGGTATAGTACTTCCTGAGAGACTTTGCTGAGTAGTAGTATGTAGGATTAAGAACAGTAGAGTTATGATTTTGACAGGTGGTGCCGTCTCAACTATCTAATCATGTCTGGAGACAGATTCATCAAATCCCCTAAAGAAACTTAAACTCTGTCCCACAAAGCTTTGTTAATCATCACACCAGAGATACAGTCTCTGAATGATCTAAATCAACAGCAACACAGACATTACCACTCTGGCCACTCTACTAAAGAATCACTCCAACTCTTTCTCTCACCCTGTCCTTTCCTAACAGCTGATGGCTCAACTCCTCCGACTGTTAACTTGTGCCCCAGTTTCACACAGACACACAGGCAGATGTTCAGAGGGTTGGGGTGATCAGTGTGAGGGCAGCAGACAGGGAGGCATATGGGCTCAGTGTGGTGGATGCTCAGCAGTGTCACATCTGAGGATCAACGACACGCCACAGCCTGAGATCAACACACACTGGCAACAAATGGTTCTGGTGCAGACTTAACCACAAGCAAATAAAGAGAAACAGCAACATGAATTTAGTCACAGAGACAACACACACACACACACATTTCTAGAGACGAGACAGGAACACAGACAAGAACATCCCAGTGTCATAACCCGATAGCTGTTGAACTGCCTGTGTCATATCATTCATGATGCCTCCTCACCCCAGTGCAAATTAATCCTCACAGAATCAAAATATTAGCCCCAAAATATCACCCCGCTCAGCACTCTGATTGTCCCAAAATCCTGCCCCCCATAGAGAGGCTAAATGTGTCTGATTAAACATGCAACTAAAGGAATCCTGAATTCTCCCATTCTAGAGTCTTGTGCTTGGAAAGTACTAGAAGAGCTGTTCCGAAGGACAAAGGATTCAAATCAGAAGCAATCACAGATCACTCACTTGAGGTAAAGCTGTTCTGTGAACACACACAGACCGTTAAGTAATTCTGAACTTCCAGTTACATAGACTCAGCCATGGAGACATGTGATATCATATGCAACAGCAGCATGACGTGACCATACAGGAACATTTTCTACTTATCCAACAGAACCACGTGCAGAGCACTCAATGTCAAAGAAAGCTCCCTTTCTATAGAAGGACTATGTCACAGAGGAAATATTTTAACTCAACAGGAGAATACGAGTCTGAATCTGCCAGGTAATTCAATATGAACAGGATGCAAACTAATTAAAAACATGCAGCAACCCCAGAATACTGCTATTTGGTAGTGTTCGAGTGACTGAACGCAGCTCAGTTGGCCCCTGAACATAGCCAAGTGGAGACTGGCGATCGATGGAGGGCCTCTGCTTTTGTTTTTAGGGGGCTGTGCACTTTGTTCAGTCACTGATGCAAAACTGGAGGGGTGACCCTGAAATCAATACTGGACCTGCATGGTTAACAGAGAGTACTTAGAGCTTGCTATTGCACTGAACAAACACACAGCCTCGCCAAACACAAACAGAGAGAGGACCTGAGTCCAACGCTGATTGAACCTAAAATATATGCAGAGATATAATATAATTTCTTCTTAACTGAGGAAGGGTATGGGGTTTTAACTGTTTTATTACTGAAATAACAATGACTTTCCTCAGTAGCAGCCTTTGTAAACAAAAACATCCTAAAAGCCTCCACTTTTGCATCCTTCACTGTGCTTCACTGAAACACCAGCGTCATAAGAAGTGTTGGCGTTTTACCATTGAAATAATGACATTATAGCCATTGCTTTCTCGCTCTCTCTTTTAGTCCACAAAAACAGGTCTGACAAACATGTGAAGAAATGTCCCCAATACCTTTAACCCAGTTTACCAGAGACTACAAGAATGTAAACAAGGTGATATCAGGCTGCAACTGTATTGTCTTTATGTTGTTGTCTTTAAATACAGCACATAATGTATTACCTTCAGACTGTAAAATATGTTCCAAATAAATTATATGCATTGACAGTGTCACTAAGATTCAAGTGTATTAGTTTAAAATCAAATAGATCGTTTTTTAGAAAAAATCGTTGTTTTTGCATAGTTACCTCATAGGGAAAAGGTTCATAAAAAATAAGAAAGTAATCTTACCGGCTAATTCGTCCGGTTCCAGCCCAGTTTCGGTGTCTATTCCGCATATCACAAAGTAGTGAGCAAAGCGGCAAGGCGCCGCTCCAGAAGCCGCGTTGGTCCCACTCATCTTGGATCACAGATCAACGTGCTCCCGTTCCTAGTACTCCAACCGAGACACCTACATAGCGAGAATTAAACTGGTTTTGAAACTATTCTTTGGTCTTTGTAAATGGCAGAATGATAGTTCCGACGCACGATTAAATTCGTTTTCTGTTCATCAAAGATATATTTAAATTTACTGAAGAGAATACTTGCTGTTTGTCAGCTCTTGGTCGCACTGACAATACTGACCGAACAGAGTGGGAAACGCTAGCTCCGTCGGTCGGTCGGTCGGTCGGTCGGTGTGGGTGTGGGTGTGGGTGTGTGTGTGTGTGTGTGTGTGCTTGCTTTACTGCCTCGCGAGGGCGGACGCGTGGCAAGCGTCGCAGGGCGGGATATTTAAATAAAATCTGATGCATATATTAGGTCAATTAGGGGCAAAATGTGCACTGTATGTAGTCTACATATTAATCAATATATTGCATGCTAAAGCCTATGTTTAATTTTCTCTGAATTGATTCAGTAAATAAAAAACGTTATATGGACATTATCTCATGAGATGTGCCTAACATACATTAGGTCAGCTTGCTTTTGTTTCTGTTATCGTTTTCCTCAGCTCCAGTTTTTTACTTAATAGTCTACCTTAATATGCTACTTAATAGCTCCCAAACGTTTTATAGTCCAGCACCCCTTCAAACATTCAATCTCCAGCTGCGTACCCCCTCTAGCACCAGGGTCAGCGCACTCTCAAATGTTTTTGCCATCATTGTAAGCCTGCCACACACACACTATACAATACATTCATTAAACATAAGAATGAGTGTGAGTTTTTGTCACAACCCGGCTCATGGGAAGTGACAAAGAGCTCTTATAGGACCAGGGCACAAATAATAATAAATTATTGTGTCCTTTATTTAGCCATCTTACATATAAAACCTTATTTGTTCATCCAAAATGGTGAATAACTCACCATAGGTTAATGAGAACGGTGTGCATGAAAGGATGCACATAACTGCAATGATGGGTTGTATTGGAGAGAGTGTGTCTTAAATCATTTTCCACACACAGTCTGTGCCTGTATTTTGTTTTCATGCTAGTGAGGGCCGAGAATCCACTCTCACATAGGTACGTGAAGATAGGAAACACTGTCACCACCGATAAATCCACTATAATTGAGAATTTCAATAAGCATTTTTCTACGGCTGGCCATGCTTTCCACCTGGCTACCCCTACCCCGGTCAACAGCACTGCACCCCCCACAGCTACTCGCCCAAGCCTTCCCCATTTCTCCTTCTCCCAAATCCAGTCAGCTGATGTTCTGAAAGAGCTGCAAAATCTGGACCCCTACAAATCAGCCGGGCTAGATAATCTGGACCCTTTCTTTCTAAAATTATCTGCTGAAATTGTTGCCACCCCTATTACTAGCCTGTTTCAACCTCTTTTTCGTGTCGTCTGAGATTCCCAAAGATTGGAAAGCAGCTGCGGTCATCCCCCTCTTCAAAGAGGGGGACACTCTTGACCCAAACTGCTACAGACCTATATCTATCCTACCCTGCCTTTCTAAGGTCTTCGAAAGCCAAGTCAACAAACAGATTACCGACCATTTCGAATCCCACCATACCTTCTCCACTATGCAATCTGGTTTCAGAGCTGGTCATGGGTGCACCTCAGCCACGCTCAAGGTCCTAAACGATATCTTAACTGCCATCGATAAGAAACAATACTGTGGGGGCTTCCGGTGACGCAACTTAGGAAATGGCTGCCTAGTTGTTCGTACTGCACATCGGTTGGGTATTTCCCCCCCCAAATTCAAGTATTTACTCTGACCATTATAATAACTTACGCAAAATGGAAAAGGGGAAAATAGGAAAAGGTCGCGGAGCTACAACAACAGCCCGTAACAAGACAGCAGAGGATATAATCGTCGATGAACCCGAAATGGCTAATGCTAGCGCAAATAAGATAGCAGCAGCAAAAGAACCCTCATTTCGTGAGGTGATGAAGGAGGAATTGCGCGAGGCGTTCACAGGCTTACGAGAGGAACTTCGAGAAGATATAAGAAAATAACTAAATGAGTTCAAGAAGGACATTAACCAGAAACTAGAAGAAAACAAATTAGAACTTCACAGCATATCTACAAGAATGGGGGACCCAGAACAGCGCATTGGGGAAACGGACACATGGAACTTCGCAGTCAAGGAAATACTTGAACAGTCACTGAAAAGCCAACACGCACTACAGGCAAAAGTGACAGAACTCGAAGGTTTCTCACGTCGAAACAACATTAGACTTTATAACGTAGTAGAGGGCGCAGAAAAAGACTCTATGCCCAACTTCGTGGAGGGTCTATTCAAGGACATACTTGACGACGACACTGACCTGGGAATCGAGAGAGCACACCGAGCTCTGGCCTCAAAATCCCCCAGCGGCGCCCCACCAAGACCCATAGTAGTGCGGTTCCTAAAATTCTCAGTCAAAGAGAAAGTCTTACATGCTACCTGGAAAAAGCCTGTTAACTTCCAAGGCCAACGAGTGTTCTTTGATCATGACTACGCGGGAGAGATACTGAAAAGAAGGAAAGAATACACCCCCATTAAGAAAGCACTTAAAGAGAAGGGTATTCGCTTCCAAACACCATACCGTCAAAAATGCGGGTATTTCTGAAAAATGGCCCGGTTACATAGGAGCATGCAGACGAGGCGGCTGAGGACCTGAAGTCAAGGGGCTTCCCAGTGGAGTATACCGCCAGGAGAAAGGCGACATCACCAGCGGAAAGTCTCGAGCAGGCTCTCCTATGGATCGTTGTCGACAAGCAGGGTCATGGAGAAAGAGGGAAACCATCTCGGCGAGAGGACGTTCACATCCGAGAGAGACTCAGGCATTTCCAACGGGAAGATGTAAGACACTGAATCGGATTTAACAGAATAAATAGTTACCGCAGCTGTTAAGACTTTGGGTTGTTACGGTTGACATTGCAATAGATAAAATATCTCCCCTATTTTCCCCCAATGCTGAACAAGGGTGAGTAGCCAAAAGCACGTGTTCTTTATGAACACATTACGTAGCGTCACGTTAATAACATATATATTAGCTAAGGATTAATGACACATTGACAACGGGGCGACAGAAGGGCATATCAAGGGGAGGATTCATGATATGCACGCATGACCGATATAGTATTAACTTGTAATTAACCGATGTGTGAGCGACGAAATAGGCGCCCTTGTTATTTTCGGTTCCACCAGGTCTTGTTTGTGACTACGTCACGCATTTTCATATCTGAGCGAGGGGCCCATCCTGCGGACAGGCTCATCCCCTCAAACCCCAGAGGCAAGAGACAGTCCTCTGACATGGGAGTCCAAATACCAAAGTATTTTCCCACTTTGGTTTACTTTATTATCGTTCTTGATTTTTCATTAATTTTTAGGTTCATGATAAGCAGGCAGATATGGTGCACATATTTATATCAATGCATTATCGGGAATTTAAGGTCATAAGTCTCAATGTAAACGGACTGGAGAGTGCCATCAAGAGAAGTAAGGTAATAGCAAAGATGAAACGGGAGAGAGTTGACATACTATTCTGTCAGGAAACTCACTTATCCCCACCTGAACACGAGAAACTCAAGAAAATGGGTTATAGGAACACTTTTTTTTCTTCTTACAAAATGGGTAGAAGGGGAGTTGCAATCTTGATCCCAAATTCAGTTAATTTTGAGTTTATGTCAGAAATAAAAGACAAGGAGGGTAGATTTATACTTGTTAAATGTAAACTGGATAACAAGGAAGTTACATTATTTAATGTATAAGCACCCCCAGGGAGTGACATGGTCTTCTACGGGAAGGTGTTTGATTTAATTGCCACAGAAACCATTGGCACTCTTATCTGTGGAGGGTATTTTAACACAATTCTAAACTCAAAATTGGACAGCACAAATCAAAATAGGAAAATGAGCCTAGTTGCCAAAAAGATCAATAGGAGACTGCAGGATCTAGGACTGCTCGATGTACGGCGTGACACCCACAAGACCGACAAGGAATATACTTTTTACTCAGCCCGCCACACTGAATACTCCAGGTTAGACTACTTTTTTTATGTACAGTGTAGATAGACACAGGCTTAAGGATTGTAGGATCGGGCAGAGCGACTTATCAGATCATAATGGAGTTTACCTCACTCTACACCTTGATAGCAAACCAAGAAATACTATATGGAGACTTAATACAAGCATGCTGAATGATCCAGCATTCAAGGAATCAATAAAGACAGAATTTAACATTTATCTGGAGAATAATGATAATGGGGAAGTATCTCCTGCTATATTGTGGGATGCAGCTAAGGCGGTTATTCGAGCCACATCATCTCTCAAGAAAAAGATTAAAGCACAGAAACTGCTGAAATTACAGGAAACCCTAAGAAACTTAGAACGATCTCATAGTCAATACAAAGACCCTCTTATATTACGAGAGATTCAAAAGGTAAAACAGGAAATTGACCAGATTTATAGAGAAGAAGTAGAGAAAAAGCTTAGGTTCCTGAAACAACGATATTATGAAGCAGGCTCAAAGGCAACCAAATTACTAGCATGGAGACTCAGCAAACAACAAGCACAGAATACAATTTTCAAAATAAAAGACCCCAAAACAAAAAAGATCACATGCAAATTAGATGAAATACAGAATGCATTAAAATCATATTACACAAATCTGTACAAGCAACCAGAGAAGGCAGATGCACAGACAATAGAGCACTTTTTGAAATCACTTGATCTCCCCTCAATTGGGACAGAGCAAAATGATAGACTAACTTTAGAAATATCCACCGAAGAAATTAATAAAGCAATATCTCAACAAAAAGTCAACAAGTCTCCTGGCACTGATGGCTTCCCTCCAGAATGGTTCAAGACCTTCAGAGAACAATTAGCACCTCTACTTAAGGCCTGTTTTAACTGGACTCTGCGGGAGAGGGGTCTCCCACCGTCATGGAGAGAGGCCATCATATCTGTAATCCCAAAAGAGGGTAAAGATAAGAAAGAATGCAGTTCATATAGACCTATCGCAATTCTTAACACAGATTATAAACTATATGCATCAATAATAGCCAAAAGAATGGAGAACATAATCCCAGAATTGATTGACGGAGATCAAACTGGTTTCATACAAAATAGGCAGACACAGGACAATATAAGGAGAACACTACATGTCATGGACCACATTACTCAGAATAAGACAAGTGCAATATTAATCAGTCTAGATGCAGAAAAAGCATTTGATTCAGTGGGATGGGATTACCTATTCCAAGTTATGGAAAGATTTGGTTTCAACAAAGAAGTGATACAGTGCATCAAAACACTGTATTCATGTCCGACCGCTAGAATAAAGATAAATGGACATTTGACACGAACGATAAAATTAGAGCGAGGGGCAAGACCAGGCTGTAATCTTTCACCCACGCTCTTCTCCTTATACCTCGGGCCATTAGCACAGGCAATAAGACAGGACCCAACCTTAGAGGGATTAACAATAAGAGGCAGTGAACATAAGATATGCATGTATGCTGATGACGTTCTGTTATTCCTTAAGGACCCAGGCTCAAGTGTACCTAGATTGATGGATGTTCTACAAACATTTGGAACATATTCAGGGTATGTGCTTAACGTACACAAGACCCAAGCCCGAGTATATAATTCTACCCCACAGGAAGAGCTGAAGAGTAGGTATAACTTCACCTGGACCTCTTCATCCATTAAATATCTTGGAGTATACCTACCAAAAGATACACCCAAACTTTATTGCATCAATTACGATCACATCAACAAGAAAATATATGATGACCTAGACAGGTGGAACTCACTTCCCTTAGATCTTAGTAGTAGAATTATAACAATCAAAATGAACATCCTGCCGAGGTTATTGTATTTGTTCCAATCACTGCCCATAGAAATCCCACCTAAACAGTTTAGGGAATGGGATAAACGGATATCAAGAACCGGATTAATTTCTCTCTGAAGACATGGTTTAGGGTAGTTAAGCAAAATAATTTAGACAGAGAGATCAAACTGCTGAGTTGGCCCGCATACGACCCCAGCTTCATCCCTGCAACTCAGGACAGCAGATTTAAACAGTGGACGCAGAAAGGCATCACATCATTCAGTACAATTATAAGGAATGGGAACCTAGATAACTTCCAGGACCTAAGTAAAAAACATGGCTTGGATAAACAAGATTTTTACAGATACCTACAAGTCCGACACTATTTCTTAAGGGAGATAAAAGTGACTGACCCTCGAGCACCTCCAAAATTAATCCAAGTATTCACTAACGCATACAACTTGGGGAGTAACAAAAAAACTATTTCAAATCTCTACTTGGGTATTCAATCCTCAAAGAAACATTCTACAAACTATATTAAAAAGAAATGGGAGGAGGAACTTAACATTGAAATAACTGATGAAACATGGTTGAACATATTAGAGACTCAACAAAGCTCCACCAACTCAAGATCATGGAGAGAATTCTGTTGGAAGAATGTTATACGTTTCTTCATAACACCTAAACTGAAATCAAAACAGACTGGCTCACCACACCCTTGTTGGAGAGAATGCGGTCTATTGAGGGCGGACCACTCTCATATCTTTTGGTCCTGCCCCGCAATCGAAACTTATTGGGGAGAAATAAGATCTAACATTGGAAAAATAATGGGATTTGACATAGAACAAACATTCATTTCTTTGTACTTGGGTGAAATACCTGATAACTTACACACTAGAGAAAAGTACCTCTTGAAGGTCCTACTGGCAGCCAGTAAAAAGGCTGTCACTAGGAAATGGCTACAAAAAGACCCTCCCACAGTGACACAATGGATAGACATTGTAGAAGAAATACACCACATGGAGCGTATGACCTTTGCTTTAAGAACTCAACAGGAGAGAGGTCAGGAATACTGGGGAAAATGGGTTTCGTACTTGGAAAAGGTCTAATTCAAAGATGCCAATGTAACTAATATGATGATATGATGATGAAGGTATGAAGTGCACTGTAACTGCCAGATATTTTTTGTTGTTCTTTAATTTTACTTTATTTGTACTTTCTTTGTGTTCCTACAATAAAAACAAAGTATATAAAAAAGAAAAAAAAGAAACAATACTGTGCAGCCGTATTCATTGACCTGGCCAAGGCTTTCGACTCTGTCAATCACCACATCCTCAGAGACTCACCAGCAGCAAGAGCGACATCATTGATGTATACAGAGAAGAGAGTCGGTCCAGACTCGACAGCCTTGGTTTCTCAAATGATTGCCTCACCTGGTTCACCAACTACTTCTCTGATAGAGTTCAGTGTGTCAAATCGGAGGGTCTGTTGTCCGGGCCTCTGGCAGTCTCTATGGGGGTGCCACAGGGTTCAATTCTTGGACCGACTCTCTTCTCTGTATACATCAATGATGTCGCTCTTGCTGCTGGTGAGTCTCTGATCCACCTCTACGCAGACGACACCATTCTGTATATTTCTGGCCATTCTTTGGACACTGTTAACAACCCCCAGGCGAGCTTCAATGCCATACAACTCTCCTTCCGTGTCCTCCAATTGCTCTTAAATACAAATAAAACTAAATGCATGCTCTTCAACCGATCGTTGCCTGCACCTGCCCGCCTGTCCAACATCACTACTCTGGACGGCTCTGACTTAGAATATGTGGACAACTACAAATACCTAGGTGTCTGGTTAGACTGTAAACTCTCCTTCCAGACTCACATCAAACATCTCCAATCCAAAGTTAAATCTAGAATTGGCTTCCTATTCTGCAACAAAGCATCCTTCACTCATGCTGCCAAACATACCCTTGTAAAACTGACCATCCTACCAATCCTCGACTTCGGTGATGTCATTTACAAAATAGCCTCCAATACCCTACTCAATAAATTGGATGCAGTCTATCACAGTGCCATCCGTTTTGTCACCAAAGCCCCATACACTACCCACCACTGCGACCTGTACACTCTCGTTGGCTGGCCCTTGCTTCATACTCGTCGCCAAACCCACTGGCTCCAGGTCATCTACAAGACCCTGGTAGGTAAAGTCCCCCCTTATCTCAGCTCGCTGGTCACCATAGCAGCACCCACCTGTAGCACGCGCTCCAGCAGGTATATCTCTCTGGTCATCCCCAAAACCAATTCTTCCTTTGGCCGCCTCTCCTTCCAGTTCTCTGCTGCCAATGACTGGAACGAACTACAAAAATCTCTGAAACTGGAAACACTTATCTCCCTCACTAGCTTTAAGCACCAGCTGTCAGAGCAGCTCACAGATTACTGCACCTGTACATAGCTCATCTCTAATTTAGCCCAAACAACTACCTCTTTCCCTACTGTATTTATTTATTTTGCTCCTTTGCACCCCATTATTTCTATCTCTACTTTGCACATTCTTCCACTGCAAATCAACTATTCCAGTGTTTTACTTGCTATATTGTATTTACTTTGCCACCATGGCCTTTTTTTCCCCTTCACCTCCCTTATCTCACCTCACTTGCTCACATTGTATATAGACTTATTTTTCTACTGTATTATTAACTGTATGTTTGTTTTACTCCATGTGTAACTCTGTGTTGTTGTATGTGTCGAACTGCTTTGCTTTATCTTGGCCAGGTCGCAATTGTAAATGAGAACTTGTTCTCAACTTGCCTACCTGGTTAAATAAAGGTGAAATAAAATAAATACAAACGTGGTTGTAAAGGGCATCAGTGTCTTAACAGCGCCATTTGCCAAGGCAGCATATTCTGAGCACAGCACTATCCAGAAATCTAGTAGTAGCTTCTGATTAAATTACATTTTCACAGAACCGCTTGTTGCAATTTCAATGAGGCTCTCTTGTTCAGATATCGGTAAGTGGACTTAAGGCAGGACATCAAAGGGATAACAAATCCAGTTGTTTGTGTCGTCTGTTCCGGGAATGTACCTGCGTAACTGCGCACCCAGCTCACTCAGGTGCTTCGCTATATCACATTTGACATTGTCCGTAATCTTGAGTTCATTTGCACACAAAAAATCATGCAATGATGGAAAGACCTGTGTGTTGTCCTTGTTAATGCAGACAGAGAAGAGCTCCAACTTCTTAATCATAGCCTCAATTTTGTCCCGCACATTGAATATAGTTGCGGAGAGTCCCTGTAATCCTAGATTCGGATCATTCAGGCGCGAAAAAAACATCGCCCAGATAGGCCAGTCGTGTGAGAAACTCGTCATCATGCAAGCACTAGCGCTTCTGGGGGGGGGGGGGGCAGTGCCCCTGTGACAACAACTTTGGACCCCCTTGTGGCCCCCCTAAATGTGGAGAATGAAATAATTTTTACATAACTATCCGTTATTAGACAGTGGCAACGATGATGATTATGAACATGGTCTTTTGCCTGCTAATGCCTGCAATGCAGTGAAGAAAACGATATGACAACAATGACGTCTAATGTAACTGGCCACTCTAACAGTACAACTGGCCCCAGCTTGGCCCCCCCAGTTGAAATGGTCTAGAACCGCCACTGCATGCAAGCGGTCAGATAGGTGAAAAGTATGGTCAGTAAAGACAACTTTAAGCTCATCTCTCAATTTAAAAAAAAAACGTGTCAATTGATAACCAGCGCACTATTGTAAAAGCGTTACATGGTCGCCTCGCATATCATTGCATAATACTGAAAATTGTTATTCGCTGAACATTGGATGGTTTAATTTTATTTTTGGCAGTGAAACGAGGCTACTCAGACAAGAAAAAAACATCACCCAAATGTATAGCCCTGTTGAAAAGTCTAAATTGACTGTTTGAAAATGTGAATCACATTTGTTTTTAGGCGTACCCCGGACGGCATTGCTACCCCAGTTTGGGAAGAGGCTGACCTTGCCTGGGGGATCGGAGGGTTAAATCCAGCCAGTGTTCACACAATCCACGAGAGAGAATTATGGAGTCAGCCAATGTAATACTAGCTGTTCTCCTCTATCCTCCTCCCAGTTCTCCCCTCTTACTCCTCAGACTCTGTGACAGGAAGACAGGTTCTCAGCAAGGGGTCATAACATCCCATTGTCCTCTGAATGGCTGTAAATGAGCTGTGTGTTTTGATTTCAGCAGGTGTCAGATGAGAGGCACTGGGCTGTAGAGGAAAAGCCCCTTCCCAACACAGTGCTAAAACTCATGTTCATTCTCCTCACCTCACCAGTCATTAACCTCTGAAAGTCCATTGTGTCTGTTGCATGGGATAGGAATATCGGGGAAATAACAGGCTAGGTACTGTATGTAAGGTTAGGAATTTTCAACTCCTGAAGAGATACATCTTGTATTATAAACTGGGTGGTTTGAGCCCTGAACGCTGTTTGGCGGACAGCCGTGGTATATGATATCAGATCATATATCACCAGTATGACAAAACATATATTTTTACTGCTCAAATCATTTAAAAAAAAACTTTATTTAACTAGGCAAGTCAGTTTACAATGACGGCCTACCCCAGCCAACGCTGGGCCAATTGTGCACCACCTTGTAGGACTCCCAATCACAGCCGGTTGTGATACAGCCTGGAATCGAACCAGGGTCTGTAGTGACACCTCTAGCACTAAGATGCAGTGCCTTAGACCACTGAGCCACTCGGGAGCCCAATTATGTCAGTAACCAATTTATAATAGCAATAAGGCATCTCGGGGGTTTGTGGTATATGGCCAATAAAGGAGAAAAAGAACACCTATTTAGGCGAGGTCCTGGCTAGCGGAGTAGAAAACTTAAAAATAAAGGAGAGCCGCACACTCTAGGAGCTCAGATGCAAAAATATTTAATTTACCAACGTTTCGACAGGCAAGCTGTCTTCATCAGAGTACAATATGGCCAATATACCATGACTAAGGGCTGTTCTTAGGCACGACACAACGAGGATCATATACCCCCCCATCCATGCCTTATTGCTTAACTATACACTACCGGTCAAAAGTTTTATAACAATTACTCATTCAAGGGTTTTTCTTTATTTGTACTATTTTGTACATTGTAGAATAATAGTGAAGACATCAAAACTATGAAATAACACATATGGAATCACCAAACCAAAAAAAGTGTTGAAATTGAAATTCATTCCAGGTGACTACATCATGAAGCTGGTTGAGAGAATGCCAAGAGTGTGCAAAGATGTCATCAAGGCAAATGGTGACTATTTGAATATTTGTTTAACACTTTTTTTGGTTACCACTTGACTCCATGTGTTTTTTTGTAGTTTTGATGTATTTACTATTATTCTACAATGTAGAAAATAGTCAAATTCAAGAAAACCAAATTATTCAAAGGTTTTTCTAAAACTTTTGACCGGTAGTGTACATTCTCAACAGGCCTCCACCACTCTTGTCCTTGTAGGCAGCAGTTTCTGTTTGGCTTTCTCCAATAAATATACAATAAGTGTTGTGTAGAAACTGAAAATATGACTGAAGATTCCCCTCTGTTATCTGTTCTGATCCATTCGCCTATGTGAGTCTCTCAAGTCTCAACACATAGGAGAACTGAGAAGCCTTGCACAAGCAAGTGACTGAAATGAAAGGAACATTGTACTTTGCTTCCCTCTGGTGGTGTAACTGTGTCTCAAATGTGGTCTTCGCCTGGTGGTGGGGGTAAATAATACTACAATGATCTTCATTGGATGCTGGGTAGCCTGAGAGGATAGGTAACAACATATGTTCTATATTTATATTAGTTCAGTGCCATAACAATACAAATATCATTTGATGTCAGACATCTATGATACATTTATCACCAGTGTTAAAAAACACCTGTTACAATTGACATGTTTTGTGTATGGGACAACAGAAACTCGTCTGGTTTCTCCCCTTTAGCTTTGGTTCTGGCTGTAAACAAACAAAATACCATTTCCAATACCATCATTAGGATGATGCCCTAACAATGCAGGCAAATAATACTATAGGAATACGAATAACCAAACACCAATCACCCAATCACATGCTGACCACACCGCTTTCTTTGCATGCGCGAGCGTTGCAAAATAAATGTAAACATACATGTTATTCAATCATTGTGCGTCAGCGAGCGCGAAAATTGGTTCTATTTGCGACACTCAACGTGCTGCAAGTCCGGCCTCTCCCATCTCCTCATTGGTTTTTAAGAGCATATACCCACCTGGGTGATTGAAAGATTAACTTATATCCACACTCTGGTCGGTTGTAGTGATGCTGTAAAGTTGGTTGCCAACCACCATATAAAGTCCAAAGAAAAAGAAGCCTGAAGGAGAGATGACGAGAAACGAATTCGGTTTACCGTTTTATCTGTGGATTAATTGTCAGAGTAGAAGAACTGTTCATTTCAGGTAAAGTAACAACCCAATGTTTATATACCAGGACAAATTAGCTAGCAAAAGCAAGCTAGCTATCTAAATTGCCATAAATATTTAATGCTTTTTGACCGTCCACAAATTAATCTAATCAAAGTTTGTTTTGATATTGCAACCTGCGTGTCCTGATCGCATCAGGTGTGGGTGAACAAAATCAACTTGCACGGGATGGCGTACCCACGCAAGCGGGCGGTTTGGTCAGCATGTTAGGTGTCAAGAGTAACAATGTACATAGTATATAATACACACTTCTGACTGTTTCAACCGCAGATAACCGAGCCTATTATGGGGAGAGAAATAAGACATTTATTAATTTTAAAACATGTAGAAAAGTAAACTGCATAATGTAGCCTAAATATAGGCACTGTCTGTAGTGTTTCAAGTTTTAAAAAACAGCATAGGCACGATGTCATTGTCTTTGCAGGTTGCATCAACTACTGTATCCTGTCATGGCCGACTGATTGGCTTACGAATCGCATCTATCTCCTGACCAACGCTCGTTCATTTCGTCCACGGGAAAGCCATGGTGCCTGGCCGCTGGCTCAACTCTTCTCCCCTGGCTGGAGGATGAATGGTGACCACGAGGGGGGCTTACATTCAGAGAGTCAGTTGGATGGTTACCGTGAAGGGGACTTGCATTCAGAGAGTCAGTTGGATGGTTACCGTGAAGGGGACTTGCATTCAGAGAGTCAGTTGGATGGTTACCGTGAAGGGGACTTGCATTCAGAGAGTCAGTTGGATGGTTACCGTGAAGGGGACTTGCATTCAGAGAGTCAGTTGGATGGTTACCGTGAAGGGGGCTTGCATTCAGAGTCAGTTGGATGGTGACCGTGAAGGGGGCTTGCATTCAGAGAGGAACCTGGATGGTGACCGTGAAGGGGGCTTGCATTCAGAGAGGAACCTAAGAGGCAAGCACAAGTGAGAAGGTGAGAAATATTCACATTAACACTGTAGGAAATAGCCGTCCCCCAGCTACTGGCTTTCCAAGTGCAGATGAAGGATCAGTAAGGCAACTTTTCAGTTCAAAAGTCTATTGAACGTACACAGGATCACTCTGAAAAGTCTATTGAACGTACACAGGATCACTCTGAAAAGTCTATTGAACGTACACAGGATCACTCTGAAAAGTCTATTGAACGTACACAGGATCACTCTGAAAAGTCTATTGAACGTACACAGGATCACTCTGAAAAGTCTATTGAACGCACACAGGATCACTCTGAAAAGTCTATTGAACGCACACAGGATCACTCTGAAAAGTCTATTGAACGCACACAGGATCACTCTGAAAAGTCTATTGAACGTACACAGGATCACTCTGAAAAGTCTATTGAACGTACACAGGATCACTCTGAAAAGTCTATTGAACGCACACAGGATCACTCTGAAAAGTCTATTGAACGTACACAGGATCACTCTGAAATAGTACATCAACATTTTCCCCAAGCTTTCCCTTTACTTTATGGGTCGTTCCATTTGATTGCAATCACTTTTTGACTGCACCCCTTTTGATTTGAACAAAACGTCCCATACATGCAAGTGGTCAGAAAGTGTATGTTTGGACCTGAATGCCACAACTTTTAGGATTCAGAGGTGCTCAATGTTAACCAATTTTGCATATCCCATTCAAGATACGCAAAAACGTGTGAACACACACACACACGTTCAAACGTTTGGGGTCACTTAGAAATGTTCTTGTTTTTGAAAGAAAAACACTTTTTTTCTCCATTAAAATAACATAAAATTGATAAGAAATACAGTGTAGACATTGTTAATGTTGTAAATGACTGTTGTAGCTGATTATTTTATGGAATATCTGCATAGGCGTAAAGGCCCATTATCAGCAACCATCACTCCTGTGTTCCAAAGGCACGTTGTGTTAGCTAATCCAAGATTATCATTTTTAAAAGGCTAATTGATCATTAGAAGACCCTTTTGCAATCATGTTAGCACAGCTGAAAAATGTTGTGCTGATTAAAGAAGCAATAAAACTGTCCGTCTTTAGACTAGTTGAGTATCTGGAGCATCAGCATTTGTGGGTTTGATTACAGGCTCAAAATAGATAGAAACAAAGACCTTTCTTCTGAAACTCGTCAGAAAGAACAATCATTCTCCCGGCGGCCACCCTCCAGGTTAAGCTGACGGGTGGCCGCTGGGAGACTGATTGTTCTTTCTGACCCATCATCTAGAACGGCGAATGTATCAATGCTTCTCTTCACTTTGCAGAGTGACCTTGACCACCTTCAACATGACCATTAAGACCGGTTCTGCTGGCTAGATATGGAACGAGACGCAGAGCCCACCATCTATGAATGGCAAGTACTTCCATTTGGCACCAACTGCAGTCCTTGCTGTGCCATATATGCTCTGCAGAGACACGCACGGGAGCACCCAGACAGTGACCCAGAAGTATGGGATTCAGTGGAAAATGCCTTCTATGTGGATAACTGCTTACAGCGCATCCCATCCACGGCTGAAGCAAAAGCACTCCTTGATAAAGTACGGAATCTCCTGTCCAAAGGGGGATTTGAGGTCCGACAGTGGGCGAGTAACAGAGCGGAGGTTATCCAGCACCTCCCGCCACAAGCCAGGTCCAGTAGCAGTGAACTATGGCTATCGCAGTCTGGGGCTAAGCCACAAGAGCCCACTCTAGGACTGAGATGGAGCTGCATACCGGATACCCTTGGGTACAAGCACCGCTCAGCCCTGAGTACCGAAACCCCCACTCTACGCACCATCTATCGGACCCTGGCCAGTCATTACAACCCACTTTGGTATATCCTGCCATACACAACCCGGGCCAAAGTCTTAGTCTAGGACCTGTGGCAGACCAAGAGGGACTGGGATGAACCGATCCACCCGGCTGACCTAGTGGAACGATGGATCTGTTGGGAAACAGAGTTATCGGAGCTCTCTGAAGTCCAAATGCCAAGATGTTATGTCCAACCTTGTGCTGACCAACTGGGATCGTGCCTGGAACTGCATGTGTTCTGTGACGCTTCGGAGCGAGCTTATGGGGCGGTTTCCTATCTAAGAGTGGAGGATAAGGCAGGTCACACCCATGTCTCCTTTGTCATGGCCAGGTCCAGGGTCGCACCCAAGAAACAGTTGTCAATGCCTAGGCTGGAACTCAGTGCTGCCCTTTCCGGAGCCCAGTTGGCCTCTACCTTGCGAGCCGAGCTCACCTTGCCAATCCAAAGTGTCATCTACTGGAGTGATTCGACCACTGTATTGACCTGGCTCACATCGGAGTCCTGCAGGTATAAGGTGTTCGTCGGAACTCGGAATGTTTAGAGATGGCGGGCCGGAGCCACTGTGCCCAAAATGGCAGATTTACCCCCTGCTCGCTTGCGCCTCCACAAACCACCCTTCTGGTCAACAGGAGTAGATTGCTTTGGCCCCTTGACGATCAAGCTAGGTCGTCGAGTGGAAAGCACTGGGGCATTCTATTCAAGTGTTTGACAACTAGGTGTGTCCACCTGGACCTACTGGAGAGTTTGGATACTGAAGCCTCCCTCATGGCCCTACGGTGGTTTATCTCCCGACGGGGGAAACCCTACGAGATCCTGGCTGACAGAGGCACAAACATCAAGGCAGGAGAAGCCAGGTTGGAGGAAGCCTTCCAAGCCTTGGAACCCAGCCTCCAGGATCAGCTGATGGACCAACAAATCTAATTCAAATTTAACCCTCCAGGAGCTCCTCATTTTGGAGGAACATGGGAGCGAGAGATCAAATCTGTAAAGACGGCCTTACGAGGCGTCCTGGGGAACCAAACTGTCTTGCGGACCGTCCTGATAGAGGTTGAACTCCAAACCCTTGGGATATCTCTCTGCAGACATCGCTGACCCCGATCCGGTTACACCGAATATTCCCTCAAGAATTTCCCTGTATTTAGCACCATCCATCATTCCTTCAATTCTGACCAGTTTCCCATACCCTGCCGATGAAAAACATCCCCACAGCATGTTGCTGCCACCACCATGCTTCACTGTGTGGATGACGTTCTCGGGATGATGAGAGGTGTTGGGTTTGCGCCAGACATAGCATTTTCCTTGGGCAAATAGCTCAATTTTAGTCTCATCTGACCAGAGTACCTTCTTCCATATGTTTGGGGAGTCTCCCACATGCCTTTTGGCAAACACCAAATGTGTTAGCTTATTTCTTTCTTTAAGCAATGGCTTTTTTCTGGCCACTCTTCCGTAAAGCCAAGCTCTGTGGAGTGTACGTCTTAAAGTGGTCCTATGGACAGATAATCCAATCTCCGCTGTGGAGCTTTGCATCTCCTTATGGGTGATCTTTGGTCTCTTTGTTGCCTCTCTGATTAATGCCCTCCTTGTGGGCGGCCCTCTCTTGGCAGGTTTGTTGTGGTGCCATATTCTTTCAATTTTTTAATAATGGATGTAAAATGGTGCTCCGTGGGATGTTCCAAATTTCTTTTTTTTTTTATAACCCAACCCTGATCTGTTCTCCACAACTTTGTCCCTGACCTGTTTGGAGAGTTCCTTGGTCATCATAGTGCCACTTGCTTGGTGGTGTTGCATTATCTGGGGCCTTTCAGAACAGGTGTATATATACAATGAGATCATGTGACAGATCATGTGACACTTAGTTAAATAAAGTCCACCTAAGACCATCGAATTATGTGACTTCTGAAGGTAATTGATTGCACCAGATCTTATTTTGGGGTTTCATAGCAAAGGGGGTGAATACATATGCACCCACCACTTTTCTTTTTTTTGTTGAATTAAAAAAAATATATATCAATTTTTTTAATTTCACCAATTTTGACTATTTTGTGTATGCCCATTACATGAAATACAAATAAAAATCTATTTAAATTACAGGTTGTAATGCATCAAAATTCCAAAATACATTGGACACTACAGTTGAAATGGATAACTTTGTTAAAGCAAGGCTCCTGGACTCTCGTGTATTTTCTGCATTATGCAATGATGTAAAAGTGTTACATGGTCGCTGCCCATAACATACAGAAGTGCGCTGGTTATCAAGGGGCAAAGTATTGACACTTTTTTAAATTGAGAGACAAGCTTAAAGTTGTCTTTACTGACCATTTTCACTTGTCCGACCGCTTGCATGATGACGAGTTTCTCACACGATTGGCCTATCTGGGTGATGTTTTTTCTTATCCGAAATGATTCGAATCTAGGATTACAGGGACATTCCGCAACTATATTCAATGTGCGGGACAAAATTGAGGCTATGACTAAGAAGCTGGAGCTCTTTTCTGTCTGCATTAACAAAAACAACACACAGCTCTTTCAGCCATTTAATTAGCTGTTCAGGAGTCTTATGGCTTGTGGGTAGAAGCTATTTAGGAGTCTTTTGGACCTAGACTTGGCACTCCGGTAACGTTTACCGTGTGGTAGCAGAGAGAACAGTCTACGACTAGGGTAGCTGGAGTCGTTGACAATTTTTAGGGCCTTCCTCTGACACTGCCTGATATAGAGGTCCTGGATGGAAGGAAGCTGGGCCGTACGCACTACCCTCTGTAGTGCCTTGCGGTTGGAGGCTGAGCAGTTGCCATACTAGGCAGTGATGCAACCCGTCAGGATGCTCTCGATGGTGCAGCTGTAAAATCTTTTGAGGATCTGAGGACCCATGCCAAATCTTTTCAGTCTCCCAAGGGGGAATAGGTTTTGTCGTTCCTTCTTTATGACTGTCTTGATGTGCTTGGACCATGTTAGTTTGTTGGTGATGTGGACGCCAAGGAACTTGATGCTCTCAACCTGCTCCACTACATCCCCGTCGATGAGAATGGGGGCGTGCTCGGTCCTCCTTTTCCTGTAGTCCACAATCATCTCCTTTGTCTTGATCACATTGAGGGAGAGGTTGTTGTCCTTGCACCACACGGTCAGGTCTCTGACCTCCTCCCTATAGGCTGTCTCATCGTTGTCAGTGATCAGGCTTACCACTGTTGTGTCATCAGTAAACTTACTGATGGTGTTGGAGTTGTGCCTGGCCATGCAGTCATGAGTGAACAGGGAGTACAGGAGGGGACTGAGCACACCCCCCTGAGGGGCCCCCGTGTTGAGGATCAGCGTGGCAGATGTGTTGTTAACTACCCTTACCACCTGGGGGCGGCCGTCAGGAAGTCCCGGATCTAGTTGCAGAGGGATGTGTTTAGTCCCAGGGCCCTTAGCTTAGTGATGAGCTTTGAGGGCACTATGGTGGTGAATGCTGAGCTGTAGTCAATGAATAGCATTCTCACATAAGTGTTCCTTTTGTCCAGGTGGGAAAGGGCAGTGTGGAGTGCAATAAAGATTGCATCATCTGTGGATCTGTTGGTGTGGTATGTAAATTGGAGTGGGTCTAGTGTTTCTGGGATAATGGTATTGATGTGAACCATGACCAACCTTTCAAAGCATTTCATGGCTATCGACGTGAGTGCTACGGGTCGGTAGTCATTTAGGCAGGTTACCTTAGTGGTCTTGGGCACAGGGACTATGGTGGTCTGCTTGAAACATGTTGGCATGACAGACAGACAGGAAGAGGTTGAAATGTCAGTGAAGACACTTGCCAGTTGCTCAGCGCATGCTCGGAGTACACGCACTGGTAATCCGTCTGGCCCTGCGGCCTTGTGAACGTTGACCTGTTTAAATGTCTTACTCAAATCGGCTGCGGAGAGCGTGATCACACAGTCGTCCGGAACAGCTGATGCTCTCATGCATGTTTCAGTGTTACTTACCTCGAAGCGAGCATAGAAGTTATTTAGCTCATCTGGTAGGCTTGTGTCACTGAACTGCTCTCGGCTGTGCTTCCCTTTGTAGTCTGTAATAGTTTGCAAGCCCTGCCACATCCGACGAGCATCGGAGCCGGTGTAGTACGATTCGATCTTAGTCCTGTATTGACGATTTGCCTGTTTGATGGTTCGTGAAAGGGCATAGCGGGATTTCTTATAAGCTTCCAGGTTAGAGTCCCGCTTCTTGAAAGCGGCAGCTCTACACCCTTTAGCTCATTGCAAATGTTGCCTGTAATCCATGGCTTCTGGTTGGGGTATGTACGTACACTCACTGTGGGGACGATTTCTGGATAGGGCTGCGCTCAGAGTTTCTTGCCGTGGCAAATTGCGCTGTTAAGACACTTAAGACACTGCTGCCCTTTGCAAACACGTACCTATGTGATTGTGGATTCTCTGCCCTCACTAGCATGAAAACTAAATACAGGCACAGACTCTGTGGGAAATGATTTAAGACTGAGACTGTCTCCAATACAACCCAACATTGCAGAGTTATGTGCATCCCTTCAAGCACACTCTTCTCATTAACCTGTGGTGAGTTATTCACAATTTTGGATGAATAAATAAGGGTTTATATGTAAGATGGCTAAATAAAGTGCAAAATAATTTATTATTATTATTTGTGCCCTAGTCCTTTAAGAGCTCTTTGTCACTTCCCACGAGCCGGGTTGTGACAAACTCACACTCAATCGTATGTTTAATAAATGTAACGTATGTTGTGTTTGTGGCAATGATGGCAAAAAACAACATTTGTGAGTGTGCTAACCCTGGTGCCAGAGGGGGTACGCAGCTGGAGGTTGAATGTTTGAAGGGTAAGGGACGATAAAAAGTTTGGGAACTACTGATCTAGATGATTCCAATCAGAACCCAACATCGAACTGTCTAGGTCTGACATTTTTCTAAAAGTAAATATACATATACAACAGTTTGAAATACTGGGAAATCTATGGTGCAATTGTAAAAGTAGCCTACGATGTGAGGCTAGCATAGCCTGCGACTTACCTTCAATTTCATTTGGCCTCTTCTGCTTCTCTGACTTGTTGTAACCAACTCCATTTTTTTTTTGCTGTAACCAGAAGAACTTGTCAATGACAGGAAATCCAACCAAATGTATCTAAATATTGACCCGTAGTGTGTTATTCTGTGTGTTCGTTTTTCATGCCAACGCTAGCTATACATATTACACAAAAACTTGAGGGAATACATGCCATTTTCTTTTGCCAGTGGCTTGTGATTGGTGTCCTTACCTGAGTGTCTGAATTATTTTGGAGGATCACGATGGAGAGACTTCGTCCAATGCTTTGCCTGAACAATGCTCTCCTTCATCAAAATGGCAGCAGGCTCCTGCATTTCCCACTTCCTTTTGAAGCGATTTTCACATAAACTGCGTGGTCTAGGCTTCAGCTCCCCTATATCTTGCCGCTTCTCTTCCATAACGGGGGGCTGTTCCTTTGTGTTCTGGCAGTTCACAGGAACATCTTCCTCTTCATGATCAGAACGCTGTGCATCTTCTGGATCTGTGTAAGACCTGTTGAACATGACGTAATTTTCATATTCACAGGGCTTGAAGTAGTGCACGTTACTCGGATTCAAAGGAAAGCTGATGTTCCGCTTGGGTTTTGGTGGAGCATCGACACGTTTTAGAATGGGTCGGATGATCCTGGTCTCCGAGCTGGAACGGGGACTGGCCTGTTGACCTTCCACTTCCTCTGGAGGACACCCTGATCGCCTGCGAGTCTGGGGGGTTGGAGTCGGGACAAAGCTGCTCTCCCAATCTGAGAACACCTGCTGCCTTGCAGAGACTTTTGCCCCAAAAGGTTGCTTGCCATGTTGCGGTGATATCCTGGCCGGATTATGGCAAGCATGACAACCTGGGCTGTAACCATTGGGCCTGGCATGCTTGATAAAAGGTTTGGGCTTGTGTGCCACTCTTGCAGATTTGTTCAGCGTTTGTGATTCAGGTGAAGCACTGGGAGATGTCTCTTTCCTGTTCTCTCTCTCATGCCAATCCTTTGAAACCTCTGGAGTCCTCGGAAGCTTCGGAATCCTTGGCAGCTTTGGCTTGGGGTGCGGCGAGTCGTACTCACACTCACTTTTTGACAACTTTCCTTTCTCATTCTTTTTCAACACATTCGGAATCTTTGTCAACTTCTGTTGGGATGTCAAGTCACTCTCTGCCTTAGGTTTTAGTTTCTTGGATGAGTCAGAGTTCTTAGAGACCATTATCCCTAAACCCCCAGGCTCTCCTCTATCCGCCACCCTCTTCTGCTTTGGTGGAGAACCTTCCACTCTCTTCCGGCTTGGTGGAGAATCTTTCTCTCTCTTCCGGCTTGGTGGAGAACCTTTCCTGACAAGATGTTTGGGTAAGTACAGCTTTTTCAATCTGACTTTTTGGCATTGAATTTTTTGCTTGTGTTTGATGCCGTTCCTCTGCCGCTCTTTGACAACAGGAGACACTGACTTTGCAGGGGAACGGTGTCTGCTAATTTTGTTCTGGGCTTTAGTCTTTGGCACTATGGGGACTTCAGGATGTTTTGAGGGTGAGGAGTTTATGGAAGGCTTTTTGGGGATGTTTATGAAGAGTTTGAGAGGAACGGTGGTAGTTGAGGATCCCTGTACATGGAGGGTTTTCACCCCAGGGCACGGGAGTGAGTTTCCACTGCCCCTCTCTCTGTCCACCAACTGGCACTGTAACTCTTTAGAATTAGAGTTCCTGCCTTCAGTTTCAGTTGAATTTCTCCTCTTCTGTGACATCCTGTCCCTACTTTGATTGTCCTCTCTCTCTTTCTCAGTTGAATGTCTCCTCTTCGGTGGCTTCTTGTCTCTGGATTGACAGCCCTCACGCTCTTTCGCAGTTGATGAACCCCTCTTCTTGTCTTTACATCGAGTTTCATCACTCTCAGTTGAATGTCTCCTCTTGTGTGACGCATGTGGCTTCATGTCCCTGCATTGATTATCCACAGTTGCCTTCAACCCAGAGCACTTAGCGGTTTGGGATGGTGACCTTCCCCTCTCTGCTCTCCCATGGCTTTTCTTGTGCTTTTGCCTGTCAGATGACGTTGGATGGAGGGTCTTCTCCTTTTCTATTTTTTGTTGTACTTTTTTCTTTGACTTGCAGGTTTTGTATTGGGTGACAAAGTAAGCAACTTTGTCATACTTTTCTACAGGTGAACCACAGTCCTCTATAGGTGAACACCAGTTGTCTGCTATGATGTTAGCTCTTAACTTAGAGGGGTTTTCAACCTTGGGAAGTGGTAATGTACTCGTCCTACAGTCTTGGTCCTTCTCTTGCCATCTTTCCCTATTCTCAGAACCAGGACTGACTTTGCTTTGGGTCGTACATTCTTGGGCTGACTCACATGGTGCTTTGGCATCCGTTTCAGGCTCTGTCCTTTTAACATTAGAAGCATGAGCCTCAATCTGAGCATGTTGTTCATTATAGCTCTCCTCTGTCTCCTGATCTGAATCCTCACTTGTATCTGACCAGAAAAAAAAGTCAATGATCGGTATGACGCCTGTACATTGCTGCATTTCACCCTGTGTCTTATTGTCACAGGATTGATTGTCATCACCCTCTTCTTCAGTTGAATGCATCTGCTTCTTGTCCCTGCATTCATTGTCAACAGTCGCCTTCGCCCCAGAGTCATTAGGGACCTTTGTCTCCTGATCATTTGTATCTGACATGGTAAAGCAGTGAGCGATTGTTATGCATCTTGTACCCTGCTGCAATCCTTTCTCTCTCTGACAACTGGAGCATAGGCCCATTTCAAACCCATTGTCAGTTTCAATGATACAAGGACAGTAGCAGGACTTATCTAAGCTGCCACTTTCTATATTCTCTAGTTGCTTTGTATGTGTCTTATCTTTGTTTTCAGAGCAGGATTCAGGGGACGCGAGTTGGAGATCAGAACCATTCTCGATCTGGCAAAACAGTCTCATGGCATCCTCAGATGTCAGGACGGTCAAATTCATTGGGGAAAGGGGTTCTGTGTCCGAGTCTGTTGTGAGGTCTGTGACCGTTTTGAGGTCTGCCTCTGGTGCCTCTGTTTCAGCAAGCAGTTTCACAGCATCCTCTGGTGTGAGGACGGTTAAAATCATTTGGGAAAGGGGTTCCATCTCTGAGTCTGCGTTTGTAGGGAGGTCTTTGTTTGTTGGGGGGTCTGCGTCCATCGTGAGGTCTGTGTTTGTTGGGAGGTCTGAGTCTGTTGCTTCTGCTACAACAGGTTGTCGTGCAGGCAATTCCACAGTCTCCATCTTGCTGTGGAAGGTGTCATCTATCTGGACACCCCCAACCACTTTGGAACTCTCCTCTGTTTTATCTGGTATGAACCACAGAGACCAAGCTCTTCCAGAATCTTTGTCAATGTCATTCAGCTTCTCGTTGACATTTAACCATGATGACCTGTAACCCACTTGGGAAGAGGTGTCAACATGTACTGGAATGGGAAATGTCTCAACCACTTCCCCCAGTGATATACCACTGACTGCAAAGAAAACCACTGCCTTCTCATCCTCTGCGGCCCAGGCAGACACATCCTGCATGATTTTCTTAGCCCTTTCACCTTTTAAAGCTTCTAGCAGGTTAGAGGTATCCCCGCCCCAATACAACTCCAATATGGCCTCTAGACAACCATCCTTTGCCTCTGTGACTGTTGTCGCACTCTCCAGATAAGTAACCAGTCTCTGCAGCGCACTTAACTTGAACTGAACTTCAGCAATTGTGGACAAATCAGGAGTTCTCTCATCTGCAACATTAGAGCTACCTTCCACGATTGTCTGGGCACCACCGATGCATACAATATCAGTTGCCTGAGGGTTGGTGTGGACAAATGGTGAAGGTGATCTCTTGTCCATCTGTGTGATGACCTGAAGGACCTCATCATTGTCCTCTCCTGTAGATGCCATTGAACTTGTTGCAGATGCATCTACAGGTTTGTCATACTCCATAAGACTCTCAACTTGAACCGTCTCATTTAGGACAGATAGAGAACTTGCATCATCTTTAGCTCATTCCCACAGGTTTTCCACCTGTTGTTCGTTGATGGACCAGGCCTGCAAAATCTTAAATGGCAGCTCATTGCCTGCATTCTCTGTCTCCATGGGCTCTGGGGATTGCTGTGGACCCATTGGAGGGACAATAGCCACGGGGGGCGGCGGAGCGGTGGCAACTGCCGTCAGGGTCATGTACCTGGGGGTGGACTTAATCTCCAGCTGTATAGTTGAGTCCTCAGCACTAAACCTCTCAGGGGACCTCGCCTGGTAGTCTTTGGTGTTAAGATGTAGTTGTGTTTTGCCTGCTTGTAAAATGCCCATCTTCTCTGTGATGGAATGTTGGGACTGAGAGGGGTCTTGTGTTGAGTTATTCCCATTTACAGGTCCATTTTTAGATCTTAAACCACTCTGGGGCCGGTGCTGTATTTCCTTGAGTGAGATCTTATGTTTATGAGGAGGTTTTTCCTGAGGTGTCTCAGTGAGAGAAGGAGAGGGAGCATGTTGCTGTTCAGGGGTGGTAGAGGTCTGTTTGTGAGAAACCACAGCAGCATTGCCAGGAAGATGATCTGTTTGTTGAGTTATGGCTTGGGAAGGAACACTAGGTCCTAGTATACCATGGGTGTCTGCATTTGTTACCTGGGCTGCTTTTAGGTCAACAACACCAGATTCTGTACCTCCCGTGGAACGGACATCCGTAAAAACACACTGCTGTGCAGTCATAGTAAAGGTCTGCACAAGTGATGTAGAATCTCTCGCAGGACCTGTTGTATGTACTGATGTGGATTCACTGTGTTCGTTGTTGACCATAGGAACAGTTGGAGTGATGTTGGCGTTCTGAATGTCTGGAGAACTGTTGGTCATAGTTTGAAAAGGGTTGACATGCTTATCCTGGAAGTCCAGCCTGGGATACCTGCTGGAACGGACCCTAGAACGTCCACTAGAGCCACCCCTAGAACGTCCACTAGAGCCACCCCTAGAACGTCCACTAGAGCCACCCCTAGAACGTCCACTAGAGCCACCCCTAGAACGTCCACTAGAGTCACCCCTAGAACATCCACTAGAGTCACCCCTAGAACATCCACTAGAGTCACCCCTAGAACATCCACTAGAGTCACCCCTAGAACATCCACTAGAGTCACCCCTAGAACATGCACTAGAGTCACCCCTAGAACATGCACTAGAGTCACCCCTAGAACATGCACTAGAGCCACCTCTAGAACATGCACTAGAGCCACCCCTAGAACGTCCACTAGAGTCACCCCTAGAACTTCCCTTTGAGCATTCAGTAGAATAAACCCTGGAATAGGAATTAGAATGTCCCCTTGAATGTTCATTAAAATGTCCTCTAGCATGTCCATTAGAATGGGTGGGATCTAACATCTGCCATTTGCTTTCCAAGTAATGGAGATTATGATTCACTATCCGACTAACCATATACTCCCGGTCAGCTTTATGGTGATGGGTTATATCCTCATGCCCTCTTTCAACAATGAGTTGGGGCAAAAACTCATAGCTGGGGAAGTGGGGTTCATGCTTAGCCCATGTTTCTGTTCTCTCTCCACTGCAGTGTAAGGTTATATTAGAGGTTGCCTGGCCTCTCAAGGGTCCATAGAGATTTGGCCAATCCCTTATGTTCTGACTCGGAGCCATTCTGTGATGGTCCTGATGATACAGAGGCGGCGGCTGGGTCTCTTGTGCCCCATGTCCACGGAAGTCCATTGGAGAGTTTTGTCTATGGGAGTTGGAGTGGGCCCGTATGGCAGCTTCTTTCTCATGGTTCAGCCACTGGCGTTCCTTTTCCTGTTGGGTGAGGTACTGTCTTTCACCAGCAGGGGGAGCACTTTCCCACTGAGCCATATTATGGCGGCTGTATCCATCACCATAGCTCCATTCTCTTGATCTGGCATTTTCACAGGCGTTATCCATGTTGTGCCAGTTCTATCTGTCCCAGCACATTGAGTTGGGCTGCATTACAAGCATATGGGGCACCATCCTCAAAAGGTCAATTGTGATAGGTCATTTCTGGAGGAAAAAAAAGAGAAACTATTGTGAAAACTATGCAATGGTTATCCATCAACCAAGTTATTGATTTTTCTAACATTCACTGCAACATGTTTATGATATGTGACTGCAAGTACAGACATTATGGGCTGAAAGTTAGTCAGAGTGCAGCTCACAATCAACTAACACCATCAATATAGTACACGCTCATATAGGAGATGCCTGTGCCCCGCAATTAGCAGTCTCGGCAGGAGTAAAGTTCCACCTCAGGTCAGGTTGACCCTCCAGAGGAATCAGAGAGGGTGTTGATCCCTCCACATCTCTTTGGTATATAATATCGGCATTGTTGATATCCAAGGCCCTTTCTCAGGATTAAACCAAGGTAACTTGTCTCAGGCTAATCATTATTATACGATTGACCACACAACTGTCTCCAGCTTTGAAGTGATGCGGAGACGCAACCTTGAAGTGAATGAATCACACTGGTTAACATAACAATGGAGCCTATTCATTCTTAGCTATGTAGACAACTTCCCTAGTCACACCAGGTTTCAAGCTATTGGCCCCTCTTGGTTTGGACCAGAGCGGTACACTACAATCACAATTAATTCAGCTAACTTTAATAAACAACCAGATACAACTATTGATTTTCTGGTTCATAAAAAGAGGCTCAACTGTGATATGTGTTTCGTTTGTTGAATCTATTAGACCATGCCCATTAAAAATGTAGCTTTCTAAAAAAGAAAGTTATATCATAATATTTAGGCAAGGTAGCTGAAATGCTTATGTTACTAGCTCCTAAGAATGCAGTAAAAATGTCAAGTAAGTAATTTTTTATAATAAAATGTCGTAATGAATCAAATGAACAACCCCAATAGGACTGTAACAGCAGTCTAAATGCAATCTATATGTATATACACCGGATGAATTTACACAAGATATAATAAGAATTATATATTAGAGTGAGTTATGGCAAGAATATATTTTTTGTTGTCATTTAGCAGAGGCTCTTATCCAGAGAGACTTACAGGAGCAATTAGGGTTAACTGCCATGCTCAAGGACACTGACATATTTTTCATTTTGTTTACTGGCCCAACACTCTTGGCTACCTGCTGCCCCAGTATATAAATAAATATGCAGTGTGTATTGTTGGATTCTAGCTTAAAATTCAGGTTACCATATCTTATTGATTACATGTCTAAGGAAGGTTGGGGTCAATGAAGGGGGTAATAGGAACGTGATGTATGGAAAGTTAATGAGTGAGATAAGTGGAGTGCAGAAAGTTTACATTCTGTCAAAAATGTTATGGTTGAATATCAAGGCTCCTAAGGAGAGAGGCAAAATAATCTGGTTTTAGTCACTGATAATGGTAGGACAGGGAGGAACGAGGAATTCAGCCCGAGGTCAAGTAAACTGATGAAGTGAGAGAAAAAAAGTCCTATCCCACACACATATCCTTCCATGCCAACAAAGGTTATAGCATCCGGCAGGGCCATGACTACACCAGTGAGAAGAACCAGTCAAGTTCCAGACTAGCAACAGAGATTTATTGGCTGTCTAGATGTGCAAGGAGTTGACTCCGCCTAGTAGGAGGGTATACATATTTGTGCTCATCTCTTGCAGCTGTTTGACCCAGCGGGTGATTAAACTTGGTTTGCACTTTTTCTAGTCGTCCGTTTGAGTTTTTACTCTGTTTGTTCAGAACCTTTTAAATGTGTGTGTATGTATGCATGTATGCATGTATGTATGTATGTATAATTTATTTTTTGTGTTTTTTTAAATTATTTTATGTAACCTATATTAAACTAGGCAAGTCAGTTAAGAACAAATGCTTATTAACAATGATGGCCTATACCGGCTACAACCGGACGACGCTGGGCCAATAGTGCGCCGCCATATGGGACTCCCTATCACGGCTGGTTGTGATACAGCCTGGATTCGAACCAGGGACTGTAGTGATGCCTCTTGCACTGAGATGCAGTGCCTTAGACTGCTGCTTCCATGTGTGTGTGTTAACTATTTAACTGTACTAGAATGCTTAAAAGGCCGCTATTTTGAAAATATCGGTTATTGAATTTTTTTGGGGTGCGAGGAAAATATTGGATATCGGCCAAAAATGTCATATCAAATCAACATTTTATTTGCCACATGCACCGAATACAACAAGTGTAGACTTTACCGTGAAAGCCCTTAACCAACAGTGAAGTTCAAGAAGAATTAAATATTTACCAAGTAGACTAAAATAAAATGTACTATTAAAAAGTAACACAATAACGAGGCTTATACAGGGGGCACTGGCACAGAGTCAGTGTGCAGGGGTAGAGGCTAGTTGAGGTAATCTGCACATGTAGGTGGGGGCAAAGTGACTATGCATAGGTAACAAACAAACAGCGAGTAGCAGCAGTGTAGAGGGTGGCAGGGGGGGTCAATGTAAATAGTCCAGTAGCGATTTTTAGGAATTGTTCAGCAGTCTAATGGCTTGGGGGTAGAAGCGGTTGAGGAGCATTTTGGTCCTTGACTTGGCGCTCCGGTATCGCTTGTCGTGCGGTAGCAGAGAAAACAGTCTAGTACTTGGGTGACTGGAGTCTCTGACAATTTTGGCGCATCACTAATAATAATAATAATGTCCCCCTCACTTCTAAAAACCAAAGTTGCGCCCCTAGAGATATGTATACTACGGGCTAAGAAAGTAATACTAAGTGTATGTTGTGTAGTAAGCTGTTAATAGCCCATGTGCCTCAACCTAATAATTTGGTCCTTTTACCCCTCATAACTTAGCCCACTGTTATGACTTGGTGGTGAAATGTCTTCATCGAATATTGTAAGAGCTTTTATTGTCTGCTTATATGCCCCCTTTATTTATCCTACGGTTCTAACTTGGTGTACAGGGAGAATAGTGTAAGAACGGCTCATGATCTGAATTGCTGTACATTTCAAAAGTGCTGAACAAATATTTATATTGACTGTCTTTGCTCGCTCATAAATTTCTTAATAAAATGTTTGGATGGCCTCTTATCTGCTCATTGTTCCATAGTTTGTACATCTCAATTGTCAGTAACCAAGAAACCACATTTGTTTAAGCAAGTCAGCCATATCGGGCAGTAACTGAGGCTGAATACACTTTCGCTGCAGACAAGGCTCAGTGGTAAGCAGTGGTGGTAGCAGTTGCGGCAGTGGTAAGGATTCAATCCATGGTGGTGAAAAGAAAGCTCTGCTGTTGGGACAGCTTTATGTAGGCTCTAACAGTTCCTGGGCACCGTTTGTCACCGTTATAGTACAATTAATGTATTGTTAAGTGTTGTGTCTTTGCTGTCATGCATTAAAAAAATAAAACTTGCTTGCCCCACCAACATTTACATGCTAAAATCGCCACTGACTATATAGCCTCAAAACGTGGTTAAAACTATAATTTTGATATCATGGATGGTCAGTCCTTGCATCCACAGCGATGTATATGAATTTTAGAGTAGTTACATTTATCCAGACCCATCCCCCAGCTTTTTACAGAAACAGTGGCTGGGATTCACTTCGTTATTGTTTCCTCTGCTGATTGCCGCTTTATGATGTGTTACAAAGTGACGAACAAACATATTAAAACGGTCCTCCATGTATTTACTTGGATAACTCCTGGATTATGAATACCCATGCGTAAATCCGATGCTTTTTTTGGGCACAAATATGAACTACTGTTCAACATAGATAGCATTGTTGTTCATGTCAACCATTGGATTTTCCTTGCATACTTACAGAAAGTCTGCCCTGCTCCTCTCTCTTTCACATACGGCAGATCAGCTGAAAACATGGATATCCCCAACCGAGAGCTAGCAATCAACAACTCGTACTCTTCTTCTTCTGTGTGGTTTATCAGCATCCAACGTTATAGTGCATTATGGGCAAAAACACTCCTCTCTTCTGCTAGAACTTCTTGAAATGTATCTGTGGTCAGCGCGCGTGGCTGGTACTAGTAGATTCAAGTTCCACGCCCCCAGAGTTTTCTTCGCTCCTTCGCAACTGATTGGCACTATTCTCTATTTTATTGAAGCAAATGACCAAAAACAAAACCAATATTACAAGACAAATTAATCTACAGAAAAACGTTATAATTTCTCTGCGGTTTTAGGTTTTTGCAATAATTTATACTTTTTTTTATTCCTGCTATAAATTGACCGTTGATCAAGTTAACGAAAACGTTATTTTTTTTAAAATCTGATTTATTACTGAACTAATGCTTAGTGACATGGAAGAAATTGCTATAGATCTGTTGCTATTTAGAAAGCATATTCAATGGTGAAATTCCATTCATTGCCAAAACATGTTGTAATAGAATGACACAGCATTGAAATTGTCATGCATGTCAATTGTGTTAGACAACTGTAAGGTGTGTTTTAAAGATGTTATCCAAGTAGAAAGAGACGAATCAGGATTTCAGAAAGGGGAGTATGAAAAGTGGCAATCCCACATGTATGTCTAATAGATAAGCTTGGCAAGAAAACTCTGCAGAAACGAGAATACTGAGCAGTCTAAGGCACTGCAGAGAGATTAAAGTAGATGTCACGCGTCAAAATATTGATTGATGACCCTATGTCCTGCTGACGTGTGCATGCCCTGGGCTTCCTGTGGGCTTCCTGCCCTGACCCCCCTGTTGGTTTGAGGGGGGCGTGGTTTATGACCCTATGAATGGTGCTCCTGTTTCTCACGGCTTAGAGTGTGTAAAAGAGTTTTATGCTGTTTTTGAATTTGTCATGCTGTTTGATGTCTAGTGTCCTGTTGGGGCCCGGGTTGGGTGGGGGTGTGTGTAATGAACATTTCAAAGAGTAAGGCCTATTTTATAGCTTATAGCCCTCCGGGGTTGTTGTCTAGGAAACACGAATGTCAGGGGGTATTGGGCTTTATAAAGCCCCTGAACAATCCATGTTTAAGACTGTACAAGATCTTAAAAATAACCATGGAATTTGTGATCAGTGACAAAGCAGTGATGACTGTAACAACTGAAGCGGGCCCTCGGTTGGTCCATAGAGCAAGGGCCAAGTATCAACCCGCAATATATGATGCGCCAAAAAAACGTTTTTTAAATGTGTATAGAACCCAAATACCGCCAGCAAATGGGCTGAAAGATCAAGTGTTGATGTCTAATGGCCAGCTGTGGGGGTATCGTTTTGATTACCTGGCCTGTAGAGTGACCCTCTATACGGTCGCTGAAGGAGAAGAATATACAGACCAGACTGTAGGCTTGGAATATGGTGTTGAAGACTGGTCGGTTTTTCGCAAGGTTGTGTGTCCTGAACTGGGCCTTATCACCAAGGGGTATAGTGTGTTCACGGGCCACGAGACCCGTTGGGAAGGTACCCCTGACTCCTCAGGACGAATATTTCACAGGGTGAAAATACAAAGACAGAATGGGCGTCCTTGCGGCTGCGTGGAGTTCTATATCGGCACCGAGGAAATCCGAAACCAAAACATTAGGGAGGGTGGCCTGACTGGTGATTCCAGACTGCGTATGCTTATTCCTTTTAAAAGTTGGGATGTAATGGAATTGAACATGTTGCAGGCGTTGGATGCTCTCTTTGTACAGAGCCAACAGCGGCAGAGCCTTGTTCATTTAAAGAAGTGCATAATATATACGAATCGTAAAGATTACGATTCAAAAGAGCCTCAAGAAGATACAGCGTCAGAAGAAAACTAAGTTAGCGGATGCTTTAACCACGCCCAGATACCCAAAGGCCTGGTTCTACAATAAAAAGAAAAAAGCAGCCAGTTCTTCATTTCATCATACACCATGGATATCCAGACCATCTACGAGGACTCCGCTACGTCATGGGGGCCCGACACTAAGGACTCAATGCCACGAAGCCCTACACTCTACTCCCCCCTGGCAAGACCTGAGACACCCCCTACATTTACACAGCCTGAGGATGTGTTTGATGGGGTGGCCAGTACTATTTTTGTGGATACCATCAAGGCCTCTGTAGCTACACTTTTAGACGTGGTGATTGGCGAATATATACGAGAAAAATGCATCGGCTGTGAGATCAATCATCCCAGCCAGCGTCGTCATCCTTGCCTATACGACCCTCCTAGATACTACTTTTTCAATCATTTTGAGGAGCTGGTGAAAAGACTGTGGTCCTGCCGGTTTATACCAGCGCTGGTCATCGCCCTGGAGTCTATGGGTCTTGTGCCGTCTATCCCTAGAGTTTACGGGGTAACCGAAGCCTTCCTACATGAACTGAAGGAGGCCATCTTCATCCACGAGAATCTCAAAGAAATCCGACACACCCTGGTGGACGACAACAAATACAGGGAAGCTGTGATGGCTGATGTGATGCTTTTCTGGCTCAATAAATCCCAAGAGACCGAGTGACATTTTGTTATTTAGACGTAAAGCTATGGGTAACTATGTGTCTACGATGTTGGAGCGAATAAATACATTTTTTCTTTTGAGAGACCTTACAAATGTTATGCAGCAGATTATTGAAAATAAAGTGAACAATGTATCGTTCTACACGACACACAACGGGGTGTGTGTTCAAAAAAAACCATGCGTCAGCGCTCAAGGCTCTCTCTCTCTCTCTCTCTCTCTCTCTCTCTCTCTCTCTCTAGTCTTTGTCTTACGGCCACTTACGAATCATTAACAGCATTTCAAAACATAATTTATGTTTTAGGGTCTAAAACAGAGGCTGTAGGGTTTAAAAAGTCAATCAGTCCCTCGTTGTCTAGAACTCCCAACCCCAAGGGCTTGAAACGTACGTAGGTGGTCTATTTCCCGGTTAGTTTGTAGAATATCCTAGGGTGTAATAAGGTTTAGCCACACCAATCCCTTTGTTTGAACCAAATAACTTAGGAGTTAAATATAGCTGGGGTCTAGTCCTAAAAAAAACGTCAACCCGATGCTATGTGAAATCATACCGTACTTTCTCTAGTTAGTGGGGGACAAACTCTATTGACAACCGCTACCCTGTTAGCCTCGTTTTAGTTCAGATGCAAACAGACCCTACAGAAACCCCAAGAATCGTTATCGGACTGACCCGTTAAAATAGCATCTTGGAAAACCTCCTAATGGATCTTTCTGAAGGTGAGTTCTTGAAATATACATATATAGATTTATATAGGATGTATATTAGATTTGTCTGTTGTGTGGAATTGTTTGAACATTATGTATGTTATAGCAATATTAAACATGCATTAGGGCCTGTATTCTTAACGTATAACATGTCAATATTATATAAAGGGATTAGAGCTTTAATATTGTCGAATGTTTTATAGATTCTGAAGCATTCACGCAGATACTCCGAGGTATAACTGAGCTCGAACCGGCCGTTGGTTCTCCGGAACAACTTGCCTGCATCCCAACGCCGTCCCATTATTGTAGACGTGAGTCCAAGAATTCCATACATAACCATATTTATACCTTAAAAAACAAAAAGTGTGGGCATCTTATATTAAAAGCTATTTTTATGTGTTTACAGCGGACATTCAGCCTAGAAGGATAACTGACTCCATATGGAATCTGAATGGTTTCCGCGGAGCAGAGGCCTCTGATGCAATTCTACCATTTCACCCCGGATGTTTTATTAAACACATCGAGAACAGAGGCTTTAAAAGGCAGGTCAAATCCCCCGGGAACGTCCTACGTATCGAACCATCTATCAAAAAACCACCGTACAATTAGTGCGCAGATCCACAGTTCCGCTTCAACCCCTCCAGAACAATACTACTGGGCAGGTATTCACGAGACATCGCTCCAAGGACACGGTATGAATATATATATATATTATTATTTATATCTATATTTTAATATTTATACATTTTTATGCCGGAATATGTTAAAACAAGGACGAATATTGTTTTTTTTTCAGGCTCACCAGCTACCGAACCGGCAGATGCTGTAATACAGGTTGACCAAAGACAACTTCCCATGGTTTCAGAGCTTCTTCAGAACAGCCCTCGTCAAAAAAGCCGAGGTATTTAATTAATGTAATGTTAATATATAGGATTATATATGAAATGTATTTGATCTTTTTTTTTATCTAACATATTTTTTATTTTATTTTTTTGTTTAATAACCTATTTTTTGTATGTATTATTTTTATTTCAGACTCCTCCCCGGCGTATAAAGACATCGAACAAACATCGGAGGATGCACAGACAAACATCGCAGAGGATTTCAGCGCCCAGACACCCGTCAATAAAACAGCGAAACCGGATGATTTCAAAGTTTTAAATGACATTTCTGAGGTAGACGATTTGATGTTCTGTGAAGCGGCCAACCTTCTTGAATCGGCCAATTCTGGGGGGGCAACAGCCGATTCTGAAATAGACCAAGCAAGGTTTTTCAAGGCTTTTACTCAGGGTTTAAGATCACGAAAGGTTTTACTTCAACGACGGATGTGTATTCTACTAGAGCATCAATACAGTCAGGATGTGTCATTCTGGCGTAGCGAGCTTCCCCGTATGTTAAAAAACAGTAGGGTTAAAACAAGCAAATACCGCCGTTAAAAAACACATATGTAAACACAAGAACACACATCCTTAATTAGACAAATGGCGCCACCTATAGACCTAAGCGAGACAATTGAAAACCTCTTAGCCCAGATCCCTACAGAGCTCCAAGATATAATTAACCATATGAATGATTCGGGGATAATTGACATAATGACGATAGATGAAAGCCTATTATCCCAGATTCCCGCCGAACTCATAGAAATTATTACTCGTATGAATGAGTCAGGGCCTTCCGATGAAAACATGTTATGACAGATACCCGAAACAATCATATCTCTAATTACCCAGATGAACGAGAGCCCGAGGTTTAATTCTGAACCACATACACTTCTAAGCCAGCCTTTAACACCCAGATCCGAAGAGTCTGAAACCCAATACGATGTTTTTGAACAGTTGGACAAATGTCTAGCAAATCTGGAGGTGGAAGGTCTTGATCGCAGTGTACAGAACGAGAGCCCTAGGTTTAATTCTGCAACACATACAACTCTAAGCCAGCCTTTAACACCCATGTCCGAAGAGTCTGAAACCCAATACGATGTTTTTGAACAGTTGGACAATTGTCTAGCAAATCTGGAGGGGGAAGGTCTTGATCGCAGTGTACATGTTTTGCGCCGACATAAATTCAACAATATTGAGGTTCGACAGTTTTTCAATTTCGCATGGGGGGGTCAGATTCGGGAATATGCTGTGTTTTACGTAATGCTTATGGACACTTTGAATGAACTGTTAGATAGGGTTAGAGATTATAGCGAACCAAGGGATCTCTTACAGTTGGAAATTTGTGGAGACAGTCTACATAGCAATGTATCGCTTATTTTACAGAATGGTGAAGCAGATCTTGAACAATTTGTTAACCTGCTAGAACGCCTTGTTCAGTCAAATTTAAACGTGCTAGCAGATAGGACCCTCGAACTTGTAGTGCAATTAATACGTCAACCCCAAGGTGGCGGTGGTCAGAGAAGGAAGCTCGATAGCCTAATCCAGTCAGAAATCATAAGCAATAAACGGGCCTACCTCATAATTGTTCCCAATCCTGGTAATAAGCTATGCTTTGCCATAGGGCTGGCCCATTTACTCAGCCCAGGATGTACTGATCTAGCAGCGTTACAAAAAGCTCAAGAGCTACAAACTGCTGTGGGTCTCGGTATACAGGATGCTGTGGCTTTCTCGGACATAGTCAAATTTGAAAACTTTCTGAATATCAAGATTGTGGTTTTGTACCACAGTAGGGCTAATGACGCTCTCTTGAAATTCCAAAATATACAAGAGCCACATCCTAAGACTATGTACTTTTATGTGCAAAATGAGCATTACTATGCCGTAACTAACATCACAGCGTTTTTAGGCGCCCCATATGTCTGTCCAGCCTGTCATACCGGCTACACACGCCTGGGGGGGCACTCGTGCCGTTACAACTGTTCAGTATGTCTGGATAAACATTGCCCTATGCAACCGTTAAACTTGACCCCCTGTGAGGATTGTCACCACACATGTCGTTCGGCCTACTGTTACGAAAAACACAAAACTGAAACATGGCACCCCAAGGCATGTAAATCTGTAAGCAGTTATGGGGGAAATTAGCGCAGAGATGCAATATGTTAACAACTTCGATCATTAAAGACCCCGAAGAATTTTTGGAATTTGTTTTTTCGGACCAATACGAAATTTCCCATTTTTCCTTCTTGAGTCAAGACATTGCATTGGTGCAATGGCGGCGCCACCAAAAGTGGGTTCTACCCCCTGGTAATGTAAATGTGTTTCTTGCAGCATTTACCACAGCCTATGGCCGACTTGAACTGTACACCCTCATGGAACAGCTTCAGAGGCGGGTTCTTTACCACGACACAGACTCTGTGGTCTATGTAAGCAAACCGGGGGATTGGAACCCCCCACTTAGCAACTATCTTGGGGGTTTAACGAGTGAACTCGAAGAGGGTGACCATATTACAGAATGGTCCTCATGTGGTCCAAAAAGCTATGCTTTTAGGACTAAAGCCAATCACGTGGTGTTGAAAGCCAAAGGCGTGACTCAAAACTACGAAAATGCCCCGCGTGTAAACTTGGAATCAATCACGCGCTTGGTCGAGGGGTTCGTAAATGACAGGAATAGTGACTTGGAGATTTTGAGCTCCTACAACAAAATAGTGAGGGATAAAAAGGGGTTCCATCTAAGAAACGCCCCACTCACTAAAAGATTCAGGGTAGTCTACGACAAGAGACGGCTAATGCCTGACGGTACCACATTGCCCTTTGGCTACTGACTTAGGCTACAAGCCCCAGTGTGTCTTAAAGCTTAAGATATAATGACGGCTGTCGAGGATTTTGACCCCCGTTTAAAACTGCCCTTTTCGGCCTTAATTGCAGGCCCCTCAGTGGTAAAACTTTTTTTGTAAAAAGTATTTTAGAGAATTCTGAACATGTGTTATCTCAAAAGCCTGACAATATTGTATGGTGTTATTCCTGTTACCAACCTCTGTATGATGAATTATTGAAGACAATAAAAATCAAGTTTGTTGAAGGAATACCCGATTCTCTGTCTGATGATGAACTTCTCCCCCCACATAAAAGCAATCTGCTTGTTTTGGACGATATGCTGTTTGCTGGTAGCGAACACCCCGAAATTGCACGAGCTTTTACCCAATATACTCATCATAGAAACCTGTCCGTGCTTTACTTGGTCCAGAATGTGTTTCACCAAGGTAAAAATAGCCGTACCATTAGCTTGAACGCCAACTACATGGTATTGTTTAAAAATCCTAGAGACAAACTGCAAATTAGCACTCTAGCTCAGCAGATGTACCCTGGAAGGAAATCTTACTTTATGGAGAGCTATGAGGACGCTACCAAAGAGCCATTTTCTTATTTAATCGTGGATTTAAAAGCAAATACTCCAGAACACCTTAGGCTACGTACAGGTCTGTTTCCGTGGGAGCGGCCTGCTGCATACCTTCCTAAAAAGTAAACGCTATGTCTCTGCGTTTAAAAAGAAACCTGCCCCTCTTGAGAAGGCTAGTTGGGTCTACAGCTAAAGAACGGAAGGCCATCTTGGGTCGCTGTTCTTCAGATCTCATATCAGCCCTATGTGAGATTGCTTTGAATCTTCTCAAAGGACGCATTCCACTCACCCTGAACCAATTGAAAAAATTAAAGAGACAAAAGACCGCGATCAAACTCTTTGCCAATAAAAGGGCCAGTCTTCAAAAGAAAAGACATAGTATACAACAGTCTGGGGGTTTTCTTCTGCCTTTACTCAGTATAGCCGTGCCCTTCATCACCAGCCTTATTGCGGCCAGACGTGGGGGTTGAACACGCGGTGTGATGGCCAATAAAATGTACTTGGTGCCTCAAGAGTTGGATAGACTTAAAAAACAAATGCAGGGTCCTGAAAATATCAGACAAACAGCGGAAAATGATTTGGATACGGCCATGAAGGATGTTTTGAACCGAAAAGGATTGAACCCCTATGATAAGATTCAAAAATACACAAACCTAATGCAAAGGTATTTGACTCTGGTAAAACAAGGGGAGAGAGAGACTAACCATTTAACACTTTCCCTACCGGACCCTTTAACAGATGTCGAACCTAGCGATAGCCATGCCCCTGTAAGGCCTGTACCGACGATCTTACCTAGTGAAGATCATATGTCTGGTGAAGCTCAAATGCCATTTGAAGATAAAGTTATGCATGACCTACTGACACGTGCCGTTACGTAACAGGAAGAATGTTAAATACATTATGAACAAGATAAAAGACTCAAAGGGGATAGCTGCTTGGAACGACTCTGGAGAGTTTATCCTTCAGGGCTCTGTTGTCAGGGGTTCCCATATGCTGGACTTGCTTAAAAGTACCACGACTGCCCACAAGGTTGCTGATGACCGAAGGCCTCCCGGCTGGCGTCAGTTTCTTAAGGCCCTGGCAATCCTCAACATTCCCCTCTCGGGTGTACCCAACCATAAGCTTCGTCAACAGATTCAAGCTTTAAAACAAAAGCCTTCAACGAGATACAGCACCCCTAAAGATGCCCCAACGACACCGCCCCCCTATGAAAACGATTATGATAACTCATTTACTCCCCTGAACGTCTCAGGACCTTTTCCTAATCCCGATCTCTCGGGGTGGTTAGCCTTTTGAAAATGACTTTTGAATGACTATGATTAAATTCAATAAATGTTTTATTTGAAAAATAAGCAATTTAACATTTGTGGCATTCTTGAAACATATGACGTGAGCATACGCCTTGATTACGCATTCTTAAAGGACACACATTTGAACACTTTTGATATTTTCTAACAAAACAAGATACCAGGGAATCATTACTTCTTAAATCATCCTTATAAAGAGACATAACATCGTCAAAAGAAACTCCCCGGGCTCTTTGGCACAGATAGAATACACAGTGGTGACCGCATGTAGTGGAAAGGTTATCTTGCACTTGTTTGATGCTGTAGTAGATCTTTGAACCGTTTAGGGTCAAAAAATCTTTAATAGATTTAGGGAAATGTGAAAAACCGGGGGGAAAGCCATAGGAATCAAAAAAAGTTGAGATTTTTCTTCCACCTTCCTGTTCTAATGTCATAGCTAGCCAATGTTCACCAGGCATGTGTTTAGGATGGGTATTGACAATAAACATTGCAGGCCTCTCAGGCCATTTCTCAATAGGTAATTCATCACAAGCCAACACTCCACAAAATTGTTTTCCAATCAAGCGGCTCATGAGCCCTTCCAACTCTTGGGTATTCATGTCTTTGCTCAAAGGTTATATTATTATCCTTAATAATAATCCACTAAGACCTGTCTTCGGGCATTCACTTCCAAGATTGAATCAGAGCATGCGTAAACAATCATGCTAACTGTACAGGCTAAAGGTGTACGGAAACGCATTTCAAGCCTGAGGTTACCTTGGGACAACACAGACAGATTTCCTGAGGTGTCATCATCAGGGGATAAATTGAAAGCATACAACGTGTAACCCTCTGCAAAATCATTTCTGTCAATAGGTAAAGAGAGATCTTTTAGATGTCGCCCTGTAGCCAGGAATAGATTGTAAAATTCTCGCACAGATATGTTGTTATTAAATTGGGGTTGGAAAGCCTTAGCCGGAACCTGACGTCCTTCCTGACAGAGAGCTACATACTCTGCATTGAAGTGCTGAAAATTAAAGTTTTTTTTATCTAAACTGCCCGTATTAGAGGCGTGATCAACCAGACCTATAACCACATATCTAGGTAAAGGGCCTAGAAATAGGTTTTCTTGACTGCAGATTCTACTGCCCACAGGTATGCTAAAGGTTTTCATGGTAATTCTTTGGAGAGGGTAAAGGGCATTTCCTTTCATCAAAGCATGTGAGTGACCCAGGCGTACTGCCGGAGATACAGACACTTTTTTAATAAAAAGGGTGGCCCCCAACACTTTCAAACTAAAATCCCCGTCTTGGGGAGACATCAGGCAAAACTCATCCTTGGCCCTGGTTAATTTTAATCTTAAATCAACCGAATTTAAGAGTAACCTTTCTTGAAAGAAAATGTCAGAGTGTATAGGGCCTAGCAAATTAAACTCTCGAGATTCGGCGCAGTAGCGAGCGCGTGCCGCCAGTCCTTTGTTTGCACCGGTGGAAGGGTCTGTCGATTCCATAGAGGCTCCTGCAGTATCCTTGCTAAACAGCCCGGCGCTAAATTGTGTTTTGAGAGTGTCTTCGGAGTAGTTTAGTAAACACTCCATGATGGCTCTATAAGGGTATGTGGCGCTGCTTTGACTGATTAGGCGTTCACCCAAAGTCACATCCACTTGGGAGAAAATGGTGGCCAAGGGGTAATTAATGAGACTCACTTTGGCATCGCCTGCAATATTTGTGCCATCTCTTTTGGTCACTTTTAGACGTAAATGCACCAAGGTGTTGTTGAGGTCCAGATAGTTGTCACCGTGGCCTGGTATGAAAAATTCGATAGGCCCGTTATCTGTAATAGCCGAGAGAGGGGCTATCTCCACATAACTGGATCTATCTATTGAATGCTGCGTTAACGGGGCCGTGAAAAGATCGAGTTCTGTCTTTATAGCTTCAGAGGACATTCGGTGTAAAAGAGCCATGTCACTTATTCTTTTAGAAAATACTTCCTAGTATTCTTTTTGTCGTTTTTGGTCCAGACCTCCTCCCTTTACCCCGTCTTTGACTTACTGAGGTTCTTTTAACAGTTAACCTCCGCTTTTTAGGTGCCGGCCTGCGCCTTAAACCTGGGGGTCTCTTTTTTGGCCTTCGAGACAATATCATAAGCCCCGAGCCTTCTTGATGCTCCACATCTGGTGACGCCCTTCGGGTCATAGCATTGGCTACAACCTCACTTACTATATTTTTAGCCGCGGATTTTAAATGTGGTTTGGCTATGCTGAAGCCTCTCTTCATAAACGGTAAAACCATCCTAAAGAGGTTACGGAATATACCGCCTATCCCCGCACCATACATTGTCGGTGCTCCATGATATCCTGGTAGTCCATTACCAACTTGATCCACATAGTATGAAACATAACGGTTAGGGTCGAGATGATGGTGTTCCATAACCCTTTTATTTGTATTATGTTTATAAATATAATACAAATATTATATATGTAGAGAGGTTTTGGAGGGTCTAAAGTGGAGTTTTACAATCGTTTTACCATAAGTAAATTCAATGTTTTCGTTCTGATCCGTTTTAAGCTCAACCAGAATGTTTTCAATATATTTCTTCCTGACATGTACGTAGTGCGGCTTGTCATAATTGACAGTGACGATGTCCCCATCCTTTCCGTCTATATGAACTGTTCGCAGGAGGGGCACACATGTGTCTCCGACCCTTTGATAGGTTATGATGTCGGTATACACAAATATGTTGTAAAATCCTGCATGTATATCCGCAGGGAATGGGAATAATTTATCGTTCACATACGTCCATTTATTGGGGGCCATCCCCAACATGTAGGCTAAATTACCGCTGGTCTTTATACCACCGTTAGCAGGCCCTGAGATTTGTATCCTTTTATGGATAGGGTTGTAGAATAGGAATATTTCCATCCTGTTCAGGGTTAGGTGTTCATTCAACTCTGAGACGATCCTGTCGACGGTTCTATAGAAACCTTTTTTAAGCTTAATAAGTTTCGCAGGTTCCGATAACTTTTTGCAATAAAAGTCACGGTCCTTATCTTTGATATTATACCAACTATGGGGGTATGTAATCTCGCTGAGACCTACTTCCCAAGCCTCTGATAACTCTATAGGCTTTGGAAAATTGGTTGTATAATTAGAACTCTGATTATTACGATATATATGTGCAGACGCATTACTGGGGAGAGTCAGGTAGAAGCCGCTGTGTTCCATGATGCACAACTGTGTACACGCGAATGATGCGCTAGTTATCAGGCCTGAGGGTTTAAGTTAACCCCCGTTGCCTCCACCACATCGTGCTCCAATACCCAACTGTTGCACTTTTGGGGCCAGTTTTTCCAGCGGACCAGCAACCATTTTTTACCCTTTTCTCTCTTCTGATCTAGAATCTCCTCCACGTGAAAGACTTTGTCTTTACCCAACTGGACCTTCTGTAATTCCTTCTCATAAAAAGATCCCTCTATAAGATCCCCGTCATAATCTTTTAACTTGTAGACCGGGGGTATGCGTGGCAGACATTCTGTAACGGTAAACAACTCCGCGCTGTAACCGTGCTCGTATTTTTTGTCGAAAACACCCCTCAACTTCGATATACGCACCAAGTCACCCACTAGGAATTTAAAAGTCATTTTTTTCTTACGGCGAAGTGGGAACAAACCATACAGATTTTTAAAGACTTGAAAAGAGTTTTCAGAAGAGACCTCAGAGGGCTTCATGCGTATACTCTTATGGTAGCTGTTGTTGTACCCCTTTACTAAATCCTGAACTATATCTGTATATCTATGCGTGTTGTGAGCTGTAAAATATCTCCACATCCGCTCCTTCAAAGTCCTGTTAAAGCGTTCCACAACTGAAGCTTTCAAATCAGAGCCTGTAGCAAAATGTACTATATTATGCTTATTCATGAGCTTCTGAAATGTATTATTAAAAAATTATTTTCCTCCATCAGTCTGCACTTTCTTGGGTGCGCCTCCTGCCTTCAAGATCGAGTCAAAGGCCCGGGTCACCTCTGCCCCGCTCTTATTTTTTAACACCCTTACATAGGCTAATTTAGAGAAAATATCTATAACCGTTAGCATGTAGCGATTTCCATCATTATTATCGGCAAGGGACTGCATGTCACATAGATCCGCCTGAAATTGGGATAAGGGATGCGTAGAAAAAACTCTATTTCTTGGAAATTGTTTTCTTACAGGTTTATGGAGAGTATAGGCATCCTGCTCGGATAACCACTCATTCACTTTAGCATCGCTTAACAGACTACCTGTTTCTTCGACTATAGCTCTCTGTAAACGCTCTTTACCCCCATAAGACCCGGGGTTAGCGGGATTATAATAAATGTTTTTCAACAGCTGCTCAGCCATCCTTCTTGCCTCTCTGAGGTACAATAACGTTAATGAGCCACTTTCAAATAACGACAACATTTCAGTTTGAGAATTTTTATTTTTTAACACCTTGTATTACGTATACAGCCAATTCAGGATTTGTTGCAAGATACACGTCCCAGTTTTCTCAACAATCACAGCATGCAACAACCTATATATTTGGTTTAGATTTACAGGTTTGTGTCGCTGAATTTTTAAAACACACACGTCTGATATATAAGTATATAAACAACAAATATGATACACGTTCACATTAAATGGTGGTTCAAACAAATAATGTAAAATCTTAGCCAAAGTTATTTCTAGTTCTTCAGAATCATCAACAATTCTTGATACCATTTGTGTCCATTGCATACTCTCCCCCGTATGTCGTACATGATTCATGATTTGTTCCATTTTCAGCAAACGCTCTACATTAGCCCAGGTATTGTGTGTCGTGTAGAACGATACATTGTTCACTTTATTTTCAATAATCTGCTGCATAACATTTGTAAGGTCTCTCAAAAGAAAAAATGTATTTATTCGCTCCAACATCGTAGACACATAGTTACCCATAGCTTTACGTCTAAATAACAAAATGTCACTCGGTCTCTTGGGATTTATTGAGCCAGAAAAGCATCACATCAGCCACCACAGCTTCCCTGTATTTGTTGTCGTCCACCAGGGTGTGTCGGATTTCTTTGAGTTTCTCGTGGATGAAGATGGCCTCCTTCAGTTCATGTAGGAAGGCTTCGGTTACCCCGTAAACTCTAGGGATAGACGGCACAAGACCCATAGACTCCAGGGCGATGACCAGCGCTGGTATAAACCGGCAGGACCACAGTCTTTTCTCCAGCTCCTCAAAATTGTTCTATTCTACTGCCATTTACTTTGTTCGTACTTTTTTATTATTTGTTATTGTTGTATTGTCAAGAAGGAACCTGCAAGTAAGCATTTAGTTGGACGGTGTAGACAATGTGTATCCTGTACAAACGACTAATAAAACTGGAAACTTTAATGCATTACCCCCGACACTGTAGGTAATACAGTTGTGTTACTGTTCTCTCTCTACTCCCATCCTCTCTCTTTCTCTCTGTCCTTATCTTCACCTCTCATCCTTCTCTGTCTACCTCCTCCTCTCTGTCTACCTCCTCTTTCTCTCTATCCCCTTCTCACACTTCACCCCTCCCCTCTCTCCTCTTCTCAGAGAGAGGCGTTCAAGGCATTTGCAGAGCTCTTCCAGGCAGCCTCGTCCCAGCTGGCCCCCTACGGTTTCTGTACCTACCCCTCCTCCCGGGCCATTTGCGCTATAGACTTTATGCTCAAGTGGGGCACTGGGAACAGAGATGAGGCCTGGCTGTATTAATGCGTACTTATCATGTGTATGTTTCTGTACCTCCAAGTGTGTGTATTGTGGGAGCAAATACTCATGCCAATGATTACTGATCACCCTGAAGTATTGAGACAAAAACATATATAACAAGTATGACGTGTGAGCGGAATGTCTGCTGAGATTGGTAAATGTAGGCAGTAGGTGTAACAAGGAACCCATGGTTGTACTGAGTACATACGTATGTGATAAATATATGATTCATGTAAAAACAGCACTGAGATAGATTAAAGTAGACAACATGTGTGCATACCTTTTACCTATGGGTGGCCCCAGCGGAGGTCGAACCCATGACCCTTGGCATTCCAAGCGCCATGCTCTACCAACTGAGCCACACAGGACCACAGTTTAAATAACAGAAGACAACTAACTACACTCTCACCCTCCTAACTGGTTGGGTCCTAAATTATTCATGCCCACTAAATTAAGTTGTAGCATCTGGGTGACCTCATCACCATAAAGCAGAACTTGGTATCCTAGGTGACCTTCCTGAGGCCGATAGCTGTAACTCAGCTATAGGCACATTCAAATGATAGTTTACTCTGATCCAGAGGTTGGAGATGTTTTGACCAGGGCCTAGGCACTTGGAGAGCGAACAGAGATAAGATGAGTGGTTTGTCCTTCAGTAGATAGGTACAGACCTTCGAGGAACATGTGTCTATTAAACCTTTTAAAACACTAAAACGTGTTCACTTTATCTTTTTATCCAGCATTTTCCACACCTTGAAAAATGTATTATTCCCAACAAGCCCCAGTAGCCATACAGTTTTAGGTCTGTAAATGTAGGGACCCAACGAATACAGAGTAACAACCGTACGCCAATGCATGTGTTACTTTACACAAAAATGTTTTATGCAGCTGCTGCTGGTCCTCTGCTGCTCCCCCTCCTTTCCTTACAACGGTGGTACCATCCATCACAGTACCATTCATCACAATGCTTACTTACAAGGCCTCATTTATCAATCACGCGAAAGCACAAATCTGTGTGTAAACCATGCGTGGGATCATTGCCACTCAGTGGGAGATTATCAATAAGAACGTGGACAATAACAGTTAGCCTATCTATTGTTTGAGACTGTAGCCAGTTCAAGGCCAGACTAGCTGTCCTCCTGTTCCCAGTGTACACAGTTAGCCCATCTTATGAATGTGTGAGGAACTCAGTGAGGAATGTAGAGCTCTCACGCATACTGTTGTGGAAATATTGAGTCAAATATTTGCACCAATACTGGAACTTGTAAATTCAGTTAGACTTTATCACAAAGTAACAGAGCCGAGCAATTCCATGGAACAACTAACTTCCTCATCACAGAGCCTTGTCTATTATAGTTTTCCCTCTTTACATACCACACAGAGCCACCTCCCTCTATATGGATAATAACTCCCCTTCACCTTTCGCCACCATTATCTTCCAGTCTTAGTTCTTGCTTGTTAAAGCCCACATCTGCTACGGTCTAGATTATAATGGTGGCCAGGCCCTGGTTACTATACAAAACAATTATACATTTATTGCGTACATATGTCCCCAGCACAACCATGAGTTCTCTATCTTTTCTGCCTACGTTCTGTTTTTACATGAATCATATATTTATCACATACGTATGTACTCAGTACAACCATGGGTTCCTTGTTACACCTACTGCCTACATTTACCAATCTCAGCAGACATTCCGCTCACACGTCATACTTGTTATATATGTTTTTGTCTCAATACTTCAGGGTGATCAGTAATCATTGGCATGAGTATTTGCTCCCACAATACACACACTTGGAGGTACAGAAACATACACATGATAAGTACGCATTAATACAGCCAGGCCTCATCTCTGTTCCCAGTGCCCCACTTGAGCATAAAGTCTATAGCGCAAATGGCCCGGGAGGAGGGGTAGGTACAGAAACCGTAGGGGGCCAGCTGGGACGAGGCTGCCTGGAAGAGCTCTGCAAATGCCTTGAACGCCTCTCTCTGAGAAGAGGAGAGAGGGGAGGGGTGAAGTGTGAGAAGGGGATAGAGAGAAAGAGGAGGTAGACAGAGAGGAGGAGGTAGACAGAGAAGGATGAGAGGTGAAGATAAGGACAGAGAGAAAGAGAGAGGATGGGAGTAGAGAGAGAACAGTAACACAACTGTATTACCTACAGTGTCGGGGGTAATGCATTAAAGTTTCCAGTTTTATTAGTCGTTTGTACAGGATACACATTGTCTACACCGTCCAACTAAATGCTTACTTGCAGGTTCCTTCTTGACAATACAACAATAACAAATAATAAAAAAGTACGAACAAAGTAAATGGCAGTAGAATAGAACAATTTTGAGGAGCTGGAGAAAAGACTGTGGTCCTGCCGGTTTATACCAGCGCTGGTCATCGCCCTGGAGTCTATGGGTCTTGTGCCGTCTATCCCTAGAGTTTACGGGGTAACCGAAGCCTTCCTACATGAACTGAAGGAGGCCATCTTCATCCACGAGAAACTCAAAGAAATCCGACACACCCTGGTGGACGACAACAAATACAGGGAAGCTGTGGTGGCTGATGTGATGCTTTTCTGGCTCAATAAATCCCAAGAGACCGAGTGACATTTTGTTATTTAGACGTAAAGCTATGGGTAACTATGTGTCTACGATGTTGGAGCGAATAAATACATTTTTTCTTTTGAGAGACCTTACAAATGTTATGCAGCAGATTATTGAAAATAAAGTGAACAATGTATCGTTCTACACGACACACAATACCTGGGCTAATGTAGAGCGTTTGCTGAAAATGGAACAAATCATGAATCATGTACGACATACGGGGGAGAGTATGCAATGGACACAAATGGTATCAAGAATTGTTGATGATTCTGAAGAACTAGAAATAACTTTGGCTAAGATTTTACATTATTTGTTTGAACCATCATTTAATGTGAACGTGTATCATATTTGTTGTTTATATACTTATATATCAGACGTGTGTGTTTTAAAAATTCAGCGACACAAACCTGTAAATCTAAACCAAATATATAGGTTGTTGCATGCTGTGATTGTTGAGAAAACTGGGACGTGTATCTTGCAACAAATCCTGAATTGGCTGTATACGTAATACAAGGTGTTAAAAAATAAAAATTCTCAAACTGAAATGTTGTCGTTATTTGAAAGTGGCTCATTAACGTTATTGTACCTCAGAGAGGCAAGAAGGATGGCTGAGCAGCTGTTGAAAAACATTTATTATAATCCCGCTAACCCCGGGTCTTATGGGGGTAAAGAGCGTTTACAGAGAGCTATAGTCGAAGAAACAGGTAGTCTGTTAAGCGATACTAAAGTGAATGAGTGGTTATCCGAGCAGGATGCCTATACTCTCCATAAACCTGTAAGAAAACAATTTCCAAGAAATAGAGTTTTTTCTACGCATCCCTTATCCCAATTTCAGGCGGATCTATGTGACATGCAGTCCCTTGCCGATAATAATGATGGAAATCGCTACATGCTAACGGTTATAGATATTTTCTCTAAATTAGCCTATGTAAGGGTGTTAAAAAATAAGAGCGGGGCAGAGGTGACCCGGGCCTTTGACTCGATCTTGAAGGCAGGAGGCGCACCCAAGAAAGTGCAGACTGATGGAGGAAAATAATTTTTTAATAATACATTTCAGAAGCTCATGAATAAGCATAATATAGTACATTTTGCTACAGGCTCTGATTTGAAAGCTTCAGTTGTGGAACGCTTTAACAGGACTTTGAAGGAGCGGATGTGGAGATATTTTACAGCTCACAACACGCATAGATATACAGATATAGTTCAGGATTTAGTAAAGGGGTACAACAACAGCTACCATAAGAGTATACGCATGAAGCCCTCTGAGGTCTCTTCTGAAAACTCTTTTCAAGTCTTTAAAAATCTGTATGGTTTGTTCCCACTTCGCCGTAAGAAAAAAATGACTTTTAAATTCCTAGTGGGTGACTTGGTGCGTATATCGAAGTTGAGGGGTGTTTTCGACAAAAAATACGAGCAAGGTTACAGCGCGGAGTTGTTTACCGTTACAGAATGTCTGCCACGCATACCCCCGGTCTACAAGTTAAAAGATTATGACGGGGATCTTATAGAGGGATCTTTTTATGAGAAGGAATTACAGAAGGTCCAGTTGGGTAAAGACAAAGTCTTTCACGTGGAGGAGATTCTAGATCAGAAGAGAGAAAAGGGTAAAAAATGGTTGCTGGTCCGCTGGAAAAACTGGCCCCAAAAGTGCAACAGTTGGGTATTGGAGCACGATGTGGTGGAGGCAACGGGGGTTAACTTAAACCCTCAGGCCTGATAACTAGCGCATCATTCGCGTGTACACAGTTGTGCATCATGGAACACAGCGGCTTCTACCTGACTCTCCCCAGTAATGCGTCTGCACATATATATCGTAATAATCAGAGTTCTAATTATACAACCAATTTTCCAAAGCCTATAGAGTTATCAGAGGCTTGGGAAGTAGGTCTCAGCGAGATTACATACCCCCATAGTTGGTATAATATCAAAGATAAGGACCGTGACTTTTATTGCAAAAAGTTATCGGAACCTGCGAAACTTATTAAGCTTAAAAAAGGTTTCTATAGAACCGTCGACAGGATCGTCTCAGAGTTGAATGAACACCTAACCCTGAACAGGATGGAAATATTCCTATTCTACAACCCTATCCATAAAAGGATACAAATCTCAGGGCCTGCTAACGGTGGTATAAAGACCAGCGGTAATTTAGCCTACATGTTGGGGATGGCCCCCAATAAATGGACGTATGTGAACGATAAATTATTCCCATTCCCTGCGGATATACATGCAGGATTTTACAACATATTTGTGTATACCGACATCATAACCTATCAAAGGGTCGGAGACACATGTGTGCCCCTCCTGCGAACAGTTCATATAGACGGAAAGGATGGGGACATCGTCACTGTCAATTATGACAAGCCGCACTACGTACATGTCAGGAAGAAATATATTGAAAACATTCTGGTTGAGCTTAAAACGGATCAGAACGAAAACATTGAATTTACTTATGGTAAAACGATTGTAAAACTCCACTTTAGACCCTCCAAAACCTCTCTACATATATAATATTTGTATTATATTTATAAACATAATACAAATAAAAGGGTTATGGAACACCATCATCTCGACCCTAACCGTTATGTTTCATACTATGTGGATCAAGTTGGTAATGGACTACCAGGATATCATGGAGCACCGACAATGTATGGTGCGGGGATAGGCGGTATATTCCGTAACCTCTTTAGGATGGTTTTACCGTTTATGAAGAGAGGCTTCAGCATAGCCAAACCACATTTAAAATCCGCGGCTAAAAATATAGTAAGTGAGGTTGTAGCCAATGCTATGACCCGAAGGGCGTCACCAGATGTGGAGCATCAAGAAGGCTCGGGGCTTATGATATTGTCTCGAAGGCCAAAAAAGAGACCCCCAGGTTTAAGGCGCAGGCCGGCACCTAAAAAGCGGAGGTTAACTGTTAAAAGAACCTCAGTAAGTCAAAGACGGGGTAAAGGGAGGAGGTCTGGACCAAAAACGACAAAAAGAATACTAGGAAGTATTTTCTAAAAGAATAAGTGACATGGCTCTTTTACACCGAATGTCCTCTGAAGCTATAAAGACAGAACTCGATCTTTTCACGGCCCCGTTAACGCAGCATTCAATAGATAGATCCAGTTATGTGGAGATAGCCCCTCTCTCGGCTATTACAGATAACGGGCCTATCGAATTTTTCATACCAGGCCACGGTGACAACTATCTGGACCTCAACAACACCTTGGTGCATTTACGTCTAAAAGTGACCAAAAGAGATGGCACAAATATTGCAGGCGATGCCAAAGTGAGTCTCATTAATTACCCCTTGGCCACCATTTTCTCCCAAGTGGATGTGACTTTGGGTGAACGCCTAATCAGTCAAAGCAGCGCCACATACCCTTATAGAGCCATCATGGAGTGTTTACTAAACTACTCCGAAGACACTCTCAAAACACAATTTAGCGCCGGGCTGTTTAGCAAGGATACTGCAGGAGCCTCTATGGAATCGACAGACCCTTCCACCGGTGCAAACAAAGGACTGGCGGCACGCGCTCGCTACTGCGCCGAATCTCGAGAGTTTAATTTGCTAGGCCCTATACACTCTGACATTTTCTTTCAAGAAAGGTTACTCTTAAATTCGGTTGATTTAAGATTAAAATTAACCAGGGCCAAGGATGAGTTTTGCCTGATGTCTCCCCAAGACGGGGATTTTAGTTTGAAAGTGTTGGGGGCCACCCTTTTTATTAAAAAAGTGTCTGTATCTCCGGCAGTACGCCTGGGTCACTCACATGCTTTGATGAAAGGAAATGCCCTTTACCCTCTCCAAAGAATTACCATGAAAACCTTTAGCATACCTGTGGGCAGTAGAATCTGCAGTCAAGAAAACCTATTTCTAGGCCCTTTACCTAGATATGTGGTTATAGGTCTGGTTGATCACGCCTCTAATACGGGCAGTTTAGATAAAAAAAACTTTAATTTTCAGCACTTCAATGCAGAGTATGTAGCTCTCTGTCAGGAAGGACGTCAGGTTCCGGCTAAGGCTTTCCAACCCCAATTTAATAACAACATATCTGTGCGAGAATTTTACAATCTATTCCTGGCTACAGGGCGACATCTAAAAGATCTCTCTTTACCTATTGACAGAAATGATTTTGCAGAGGGTTACACGTTGTATGCTTTCAATTTATCCCCTGATGATGACACCTCAGGAAATCTGTCTGTGTTGTCCCAAGGTAACCTCAGGCTTGAAATGCGTTTCCGTACACCTTTAGCCTGTACAGTTAGCATGATTGTTTACGCATGCTCTGATTCAATCTTGGAAGTGAATGCCCGAAGACAGGTCTTAGTGGATTATTATTAAGGATAATAATATAACCTTTGAGCAAAGACATGAATACCCAAGAGTTGGAAGGGCTCATGAGCCGCTTGATTGGAAAACAATTTTGTGGAGTGTTGGCTTGTGATGAATTACCTATTGAGAAATGGCCTGAGAGGCCTGCAATGTTTATTGTCAATACCCATCCTAAACACATGCCTGGTGAACATTGGCTAGCTATGACATTAGAACAGGAAGGTGGAAGAAAAATCTCAACTTTTTTTGATTCCTATGGCTTTCCCCCCGGTTTTTCACATTTCCCTAAATCTATTAAAGATTTTTTGACCCTAAACGGTTCAAAGATCTACTACAGCATCAAACAAGTGCAAGATAACCTTTCCACTACATGCGGTCACCACTGTGTATTCTATCTGTGCCAAAGAGCCCGGGGAGTTTCTTTTGACGATGTTATGTCTCTTTATAAGGATGATTTAAGAAGTAATGATTCCCTGGTATCTTGTTTTGTTAGAAAATATCAAAAGTGTTCAAATGTGTGTCCTTTAAGAATGCGTAATCAAGGCGTATGCTCACGTCATATGTTTCAAGAATGCCACAAATGTTAAATTGCTTATTTTTCAAATAAAACATTTATTGAATTTAATCATAGTCATTCAAAAGTCATTTTCAAAAGGCTAACCACCCCGAGAGATCGGGATTAGGAAAAGGTCCTGAGACGTTCAGGGGAGTAAATGAGTTATCATAATCGTTTTCATAGGGGGGCGGTGTCGTTGGGGCATCTTTAGGGGTGCTGTATCTCGTTGAAGGCTTTTGTTTTAAAGCTTGAATCTGTTGACGAAGCTTATGGTTGGGTACACCCGAGAGGGGAATGTTGAGGATTGCCAGGGCCTTAAGAAACTGACGCCAGCCGGGAGGCCTTCGGTCATCAGCAACCTTGTGGGCAGTCGTGGTACTTTTAAGCAAGTCCAGCATATGGGAACCCCTGACAACAGAGCCCTGAAGGATAAACTCTCCAGAGTCGTTCCAAGCAGCTATCCCCTTTGAGTCTTTTATCTTGTTCATAATGTATTTAACATTCTTCCTGTTACGTAACGGCACGTGTCAGTAGGTCATGCATAACTTTATCTTCAAATGGCATTTGAGCTTCACCAGACATATGATCTTCACTAGGTAAGATCGTCGGTACAGGCCTTACAGGGGCATGGCTATCGCTAGGTTCGACATCTGTTAAAGGGTCCGGTAGGGAAAGTGTTAAATGGTTAGTCTCTCTCTCCCCTTGTTTTACCAGAGTCAAATACCTTTGCATTAGGTTTGTGTATTTTTGAATCTTATCATAGGGGTTCAATCCTTTTCGGTTCAAAACATCCTTCATGGCCGTATCCAAATCATTTTCCGCTGTTTGTCTGATATTTTCAGGACCCTGCATTTGTTTTTTAAGTCTATCCAACTCTTGAGGCACCAAGTACATTTTATTGGCCATCACACCGCGTGTTCAACCCCCACGTCTGGCCGCAATAAGGCTGGTGATGAAGGGCACGGCTATACTGAGTAAAGGCAGAAGAAAACCCCCAGACTGTTGTATACTATGTCTTTTCTTTTGAAGACTGGCCCTTTTATTGGCAAAGAGTTTGATCGCGGTCTTTTGTCTCTTTAATTTTTTCAATTGGTTCAGGGTGAGTGGAATGCGTCCTTTGAGAAGATTCAAAGCAATCTCACATAGGGCTGATATGAGATCTGAAGAACAGCGACCCAAGATGGCCTTCCGTTCTTTAGCTGTAGACCCAACTAGCCTTCTCAAGAGGGGCAGGTTTCTTTTTAAACGCAGAGACATAGCGTTTACTTTTTAGGAAGGTATGCAGCAGGCCGCTCCCACGGAAACAGACCTGTACGTAGCCTAAGGTGTTCTGGAGTATTTGCTTTTAAATCCACGATTAAATAAGAAAATGGCTCTTTGGTAGCGTCCTCATAGCTCTCCATAAAGTAAGATTTCCTTCCAGGGTACATCTGCTGAGCTAGAGTGCTAATTTGCAGTTTGTCTCTAGGATTTTTAAACAATACCATGTAGTTGGCGTTCAAGCTAATGGTACGGCTATTTTTACCTTGGTGAAACACATTCTGGACCAAGTAAAGCACGGACAGGTTTCTATGATGAGTATATTGGGTAAAAGCTCGTGCAATTTCGGGGTGTTCGCTACCAGCAAACAGCATATCGTCCAAAACAAGCAGATTGCTTTTATGTGGGGGGAGAAGTTCATCATCAGACAGAGAATCGGGTATTCCTTCAACAAACTTGATTTTTATTGTCTTCAATAATTCATCATACAGAGGTTGGTAACAGGAATAACACCATACAATATTGTCAGGCTTTTGAGATAACACATGTTCAGAATTCTCTAAAATACTTTTTACAAAAAAAGTTTTACCACTGAGGGGCCTGCAATTAAGGCCGAAAAGGGCAGTTTTAAACGGGGGTCAAAATCCTCGACAGCCGTCATTATATCTTAAGCTTTAAGACACACTGGGGCTTGTAGCCTAAGTCAGTAGCCAAAGGGCAATGTGGTACCGTCAGGCATTAGCCGTCTCTTGTCGTAGACTACCCTGAATCTTTTAGTGAGTGGGGCGTTTCTTAGATGGAACCCCTTTTTATCCCTCACTATTTTGTTGTAGGAGCTCAAAATCTCCAAGTCACTATTCCTGTCATTTACGAACCCCTCGACCAAGCGCGTGATTGATTCCAAGTTTACACGCGGGGCATTTTCGTAGTTTTGAGTCACGCCTTTGGCTTTCAACACCACGTGATTGGCTTTAGTCCTAAAAGCATAGCTTTTTGGACCACATGAGGACCATTCTGTAATATGGTCACCCTCTTCGAGTTCACTCGTTAAACCCCCAAGATAGTTGCTAAGTGGGGGGTTCCAATCCCCCGGTTTGCTTACATAGACCACAGAGTCTGTGTCGTGGTAAAGAACCCGCCTCTGAAGCTGTTCCATGAGGGTGTACAGTTCAAGTCGGCCATAGGCTGTGGTAAATGCTGCAAGAAACACATTTACATTACCAGGGGGTAGAACCCACTTTTGGTGGCGCCGCCATTGCACCAATGCAATGTCTTGACTCAAGAAGGAAAAATGGGAAATTTCGTATTGGTCCGAAAAAACAAATTCCAAAAATTCTTCGGGGTCTTTAATGATCGAAGTTGTTAACATATTGCATCTCTGCGCTAATTTCCCCCATAACTGCTTACAGATTTACATGCCTTGGGGTGCCATGTTTCAGTTTTGTGTTTTTCGTAACAGTAGGCCGAACGACATGTGTGGTGACAATCCTCACAGGGGGTCAAGTTTAACGGTTGCATAGGGCAATGTTTATCCAGACATACTGAACAGTTGTAACGGCACGAGTGCCCCCCCAGGCGTGTGTAGCCGGTATGACAGGCTGGACAGACATATGGGGCGCCTAAAAACGCTGTGATGTTAGTTACGGCATAGTAATGCTCATTTTGCACATAAAAGTACATAGTCTTAGGATGTGGCTCTTGTATATTTTGGAATTTCAAGAGAGCGTCATTAGCCCTACTGTGGTACAAAACCACAATCTTGATATTCAGAAAGTTTTCAAATTTGACTATGTCCGAGAAAGCCACAGCATCCTGTATACCGAGACCCACAGCAGTTTGTAGCTCTTGAGCTTTTTGTAACGCTGCTAGATCAGTACATCCTGGGCTGAGTAAATGGGCCAGCCCTATGGCAAAGCATAGCTTATTACCAGGATTGGGAACAATTATGAGGTAGGCCCGTTTATTGCTTATGATTTCTGACTGGATTAGGCTATCGAGCTTCCTTCTCTGACCACCGCCACCTTGGGGTTGACGTATTAATTGCACTACAAGTTCGAGGGTCCTATCTGCTAGCACGTTTAAATTTGACTGAACAAGGCGTTCTAGCAGGTTAACAAATTGTTCAAGATCTGCTTCACCATTCTGTAAAATAAGCGATACATTGCTATGTAGACTGTCTCCACAAATTTCCAACTGTAAGAGATCCCTTGGTTCGCTATAATCTCTAACCCTATCTAACAGTTCATTCAAAGTGTCCATAAGCATTACGTAAAACACAGCATATTCCCGAATCTGACCCCCCCATGCGAAATTGAAAAACTGTCGAACCTCAATATTGTTGAATTTATGTCGGCGCAAAACATGTACACTGCGATCAAGACCTTCCCCCTCCAGATTTGCTAGACAATTGTCCAACTGTTCAAAAACATCGTATTGGGTTTCAGACTCTTCGGACATGGGTGTTAAAGGCTGGCTTAGAGTTGTATGTGTTGCAGAATTAAACCTAGGGCTCTCGTTCTGTACACTGCGATCAAGACCTTCCACCTCCAGATTTGCTAGACATTTGTCCAACTGTTCAAAAACATCGTATTGGGTTTCAGACTCTTCGGATCTGGGTGTTAAAGGCTGGCTTAGAAGTGTATGTGGTTCAGAATTAAACCTCGGGCTCTCGTTCATCTGGGTAATTAGAGATATGATTGTTTCGGGTATCTGTCATAACATGTTTTCATCGGAAGGCCCTGACTCATTCATACGAGTAATAATTTCTATGAGTTCGGCGGGAATCTGGGATAATAGGCTTTCATCTATCGTCATTATGTCAATTATCCCCGAATCATTCATATGGTTAATTATATCTTGGAGCTCTGTAGGGATCTGGGCTAAGAGGTTTTCAATTGTCTCGCTTAGGTCTATAGGTGGCGCCATTTGTCTAATTAAGGATGTGTGTTCTTGTGTTTACATATGTGTTTTTTAACGGCGGTATTTGCTTGTTTTAACCCTACTGTTTTTTAACATACGGGGAAGCTCGCTACGCCAGAATGACACATCCTGACTGTATTGATGCTCTAGTAGAATACACATCCGTCGTTGAAGTAAAACCTTTCGTGATCTTAAACCCTGAGTAAAAGCCTTGAAAAACCTTGCTTGGTCTATTTCAGAATCGGCTGTTGCCCCCCCAGAATTGGCCGATTCAAGAAGGTTGGCCGCTTCACAGAACATCAAATCGTCTACCTCAGAAATGTCATTTAAAACTTTGAAATCATCCGGTTTCGCTGTTTTATTGACGGGTGTCTGGGCGCTGAAATCCTCTGCGATGTTTGTCTGTGCATCCTCCGATGTTTGTTCGATGTCTTTATACGCCGGGGAGGAGTCTGAAATAAAAATAATACATACAAAAAATAGGTTATTAAACAAAAAAATAAAATAAAAAATATGTTAGATAAAAAAAAAGATCAAATACATTTCATATATAATCCTATATATTAACATTACATTAATTAAATACCTCGGCTTTTTTGACGAGGGCTGTTCTGAAGAAGCTCTGAAACCATGGGAAGTTGTCTTTGGTCAACCTGTATTACAGCATCTGCCGGTTCGGTAGCTGGTGAGCCTGAAAAAAAAACAATATTCGTCCTTGTTTTAACATATTCCGGCATAAAAATGTATAAATATTAAAATATAGATATAAATAATAATATATATATATATTCATACCGTGTCCTTGGAGCGATGTCTCGTGAATACCTGCCCAGTAGTATTGTTCTGGAGGGGTTGAAGCGGAACTGTGGATCTGCGCACTAATTGTACGGTGGTTTTTTGATAGATGGTTCGATACGTAGGACGTTCCCGGGGGATTTGACCTGCCTTTTAAAGCCTCTGTTCTCGATGTGTTTAATAAAACATCCGGGGTGAAATGGTAGAATTGCATCAGAGGCCTCTGCTCCGCGGAAACCATTCAGATTCCATATGGAGTCAGTTATCCTTCTAGGCTGAATGTCCGCTGTAAACACATAAAAATAGCTTTTAATATAAGATGCCCACACTTTTTGTTTTTTAAGGTATAAATATGGTTATGTATGGAATTCTTGGACTCACGTCTACAATAATGGGACGGCGTTGGGATGCAGGCAAGTTGTTCCGGAGAACCAACGGCCGGTTCGAGCTCAGTTATACCTCGGAGTATCTGCGTGAATGCTTCAGAATCTATAAAACATTCGACAATATTAAAGCTCTAATCCCTTTATATAATATTGACATGTTATACGTTAAGAATACAGGCCCTAATGCATGTTTAATATTGCTATAACATACATAATGTTCAAACAATTCCACACAACAGACAAATCTAATATACATCCTATATAAATCTATATATGTATATTTCAAGAACTCACCTTCAGAAAGATCCATTAGGAGGTTTTCCAAGATGCTATTTTAACGGGTCAGTCCGATAACGATTCTTGGGGTTTCTGTAGGGTCTGTTTGCATCTGAACTAAAACGAGGCTAACAGGGTAGCGGTTGTCAATAGAGTTTGTCCCCCACTAACTAGAGAAAGTACGGTATGATTTCACATAGCATCGGGTTGACGTTTTTTTTAGGACTAGACCCCAGCTATATTTAACTCCTAAGTTATTTGGTTCAAACAAAGGGATTGGTGTGGCTAAACCTTATTACACCCTAGGATATTCTACAAACTAACCGGGAAATAGACCACCTACGTACGTTTCAAGCCCTTGGGGTTGGGAGTTCTAGACAACGAGGGACTGATTGACTTTTTAAACCCTACAGCCTCTGTTTTAGACCCTAAAACATAAATTATGTTTTGAAATGCTGTTAATGATTCGTAAGTGGCCGTAAGACAAAGACTAGAGAGAGAGAGAGAGAGAGAGAGAGAGAGAGCCTTGAGCGCTGACGCATGTTTTTTTTTGAACACACACCCCGTTGTGTGTCGTGTAGAACGATACATTGTTCACTTTATTTTCAATAATCTGCTGCATAACATTTGTAAGGTCTCTCAAAAGAAAAAATGTATTTATTCGCTCCAACATCGTAGACACATAGTTACCCATAGCTTTACGTCTAAATAACAAAATGTCACTCGGTCTCTTGGGATTTATTGAGCCAGAAAAGCATCACATCAGCCATCACAGCTTCCCTGTATTTGTTGTCGTCCACCAGGGTGTGTCGGATTTCTTTGAGATTCTCGTGGATGAAGATGGCCTCCTTCAGTTCATGTAGGAAGGCTTCGGTTACCCCGTAAACTCTAGGGATAGACGGCACAAGACCCATAGACTCCAGGCCGATGACCAGCGCTGGTATAAACCGGCAGGACCACAGTCTTTTCACCAGCTCCTCAAAATGATTGAAAAAGTAGTATCTAGGAGGGTCGTATAGGCAAGGATGACGACGCTGGCTGGGATGATTGATCTCACAGCCGATGCATTTTTCTCGTATATATTCGCCAATCACCACGTCTAAAAGTGTAGCTACAGAGGCCTTGATGGTATCCACAAACATAGTACTGGCCACCCCATCAAACACATCCTCAGGCTGTGTAAATGTAGGGGGTGTCTCAGGTCTTGCCAGGGGGGAGTAGAGTGTAGGGCTTCGTGGCATTGAGTCCTTAGTGTCGGGCCCCCATGACGTAGCGGAGTCCTCGTAGATGGTCTGGATATCCATGGTGTATGATGAAATGAAGAACTGGCTGCTTTTTTCTTTTTATTGTAGAACCAGGCCTTTGGGTATCTGGGCGTGGTTAAAGCATCCGCTAACTTAGTTTTCTTCTGACGCTGTATCTTCTTGAGGCTCTTTTGAATCGTAATCTTTACGATTCGTATATATTATGCACTTCTTTAAATGAACAAGGCTCTGCCGCTGTTGGCTCTGTACAAAGAGAGCATCCAACGCCTGCAACATGTTCAATTCCATTACATCCCAACTTTTAAAAGGAATAAGCATACGCAGTCTGGAATCACCAGTCAGGCCACCCTCCCTAATGTTTTGGTTTCGGATTTCCTCGGTGCCGATATAGAACTCCACGCAGCCGCAAGGACGCCCATTCTGTCTTTGTATTTTCACCCTGTGAAATATTCGTCCTGAGGAGTCAGGGGTACCTTCCCAACGGGTCTCGTGGCCCGTGAACACACTATACCCCTTGGTGATAAGGCCCAGTTCAGGACACACAACCTTGCGAAAAACCGACCAGTCTTCAACACCATATTCCAAGCCTACAGTCTGGTCTGTATATTCTTCTCCTTCAGCGACCGTATAGAGGGTCACTCTACAGGCCAGGTAATCAAAACGATACCCCCACAGCTGGCCATTAGACATCAACACTTGATCTTTCAGCCCATTTGCTGGCGGTATTTGGGTTCTATACACATTTAAAAAACGTTTTTTTGGCGCATCATATATTGCGGGTTGATACTTGGCCCTTGCTCTATGGACCAACCGAGGGCCCGCTTCAGTTGTTACAGTCATCACTGCTTTGTCACTGATCACAAATTCCATGGTTATTTTTAAGATCTTGTACAGTCTTAAACATGGATTGTTCAGGGGCTTTATAAAGCCCAATACCCCCTGACATTCGTGTTTCCTAGACAACAACCCCGGAGGGCTATAAGCTATAAAATAGGCCTTACTCTTTGAAATGTTCATTACACACACCCCCACCCAACCCGGGCCCCAACAGGACACTAGACATCAAACAGCATGACAAATTCAAAAACAGCATAAAACTCTTTTACACACTCTAAGCCGTGAGAAACAGGAGCACCATTCATAGGGTCATAAACCACGCCCCCCTCAAACCAACAGGGGGGTCAGGGCAGGAAGCCCACAGGAAGCCCAGGGCATGCACACGTCAGCAGGACATAGGGTCATCAATCAATATTTTGACGCGTGACATCTACTTTAATCTCTCTGCAGTGCCTTAGACTGCTCAGTATTCTCGTTTCTGCAGAGTTTTCTTGCCAAGCTTATCTATTAGACATACATGTGGGATTGCCACTTTTCATACTCCCCTTTCTGAAATCCTGATTCGTCTCTTTCTACTTGGATAACATCTTTAAAACACACCTTACAGTTGTCTAACACAATTGACATGCATGACAATTTCAATGCTGTGTCATTCTATTACAACATGTTTTGGCAATGAATGGAATTTCACCATTGAATATGCTTTCTAAATAGCAACAGATCTATAGCAATTTCTTCCATGTCACTAAGCATTAGTTCAGTAATAAATCAGATTTAAAAAAAAATAACGTTTTCGTTAACTTGATCAACGGTCAATTTATAGCAGGAATAAAAAAAAGTATAAATTATTGCAAAAACCTAAAACCGCAGAGAAATTATAACGTTTTTCTGTAGATTAATTTGTCTTGTAATATTGGTTTTGTTTTTGGTCATTTGCTTCAATAAAATAGAGAATAGTGCCAATCAGTTGCGAAGGAGCGAAGAAAACTCTGGGGGCGTGGAACTTGAATCTACTAGTACCAGCCACGCGCGCTGACCACAGATACATTTCAAGAAGTTCTAGCAGAAGAGAGGAGTGTTTTTGCCCATAATGCACTATAACGTTGGATGCTGATAAACCACACAGAAGAAGAAGAGTACGAGTTGTTGATTGCTAGCTCTCGGTTGGGGATATCCATGTTTTCAGCTGATCTGCCGTATGTGAAAGAGAGAGGAGCAGGGCAGACTTTCTGTAAGTATGCAAGGAAAATCCAATGGTTGACATGAACAACAATGCTATCTATGTTGAACAGTAGTTCATATTTGTGCCCAAAAAAAGCATCGGATTTACGCATGGGTATTCATAATCCAGGAGTTATCCAAGTAAATACATGGAGGACCGTTTTAATATGTTTGTTCGTCACTTTGTAACACATCATAAAGCGGCAATCAGCAGAGGAAACAATAACGAAGTGAATCCCAGCCACTGTTTCTGTAAAAAGCTGGGGGATGGGTCTGGATAAATGTAACTACTCTAAAATTCATATACATCGCTGTGGATGCAAGGACTGACCATCCATGATATCAAAATTATAGTTTTAACCACGTTTTGAGGCTATATAGTCAGTGGCGATTTTAGCATGTAAATGTTGGTGGGGCAAGCAAGTTTTATTTTTTTAATGCATGACAGCAAAGACACAACACTTAACAATACATTAATTGTACTATAACGGTGACAAACGGTGCCCAGGAACTGTTAGAGCCTACATAAAGCTGTCCCAACAGCAGAGCTTTCTTTTCACCACCATGGATTGAATCCTTACCACTGCCGCAACTGCTACCACCACTGCTTACCACTGAGCCTTGTCTGCAGCGAAAGTGTATTCAGCCTCAGTTACTGCCCGATATGGCTGACTTGCTTAAACAAATGTGGTTTCTTGGTTACTGACAATTGAGATGTACAAACTATGGAACAATGAGCAGATAAGAGGCCATCCAAACATTTTATTAAGAAATTTATGAGCGAGCAAAGACAGTCAATATAAATATTTGTTCAGCACTTTTGAAATGTACAGCAATTCAGATCATGAGCCGTTCTTACACTATTCTCCCTGTACACCAAGTTAGAACCGTAGGATAAATAAAGGGGGCATATAAGCAGACAATAAAAGCTCTTACAATATTCGATGAAGACATTTCACCACCAAGTCATAACAGTGGGCTAAGTTACGAGGGGTAAAAGGACCAAATTATTAGGTTGAGGCACATGGGCTATTAACAGCTTACTACACAACATACACTTAGTATTACTTTCTTAGCCCGTAGTATACATATCTCTAGGGGCGCAACTTTGGTTTTTAGAAGTGAGGGGGACATTATTATTATTATTAGTGATGCGCCAAAATTGTCAGAGACTCCAGTCACCCAAGTACTAGACTGTTTTCTCTGCTACCGCACGACAAGCGATACCGGAGCGCCAAGTCAAGGACCAAAATGCTCCTCAACCGCTTCTACCCCCAAGCCATTAGACTGCTGAACAATTCCTAAAAATCGCTACTGGACTATTTACATTGACCCCCCCTGCCACCCTCTACACTGCTGCTACTCGCTGTTTGTTTGTTACCTATGCATAGTCACTTTGCCCCCACCTACATGTGCAGATTACCTCAACTAGCCTCTACCCCTGCACACTGACTCTGTGCCAGTGCCCCCTGTATAAGCCTCGTTATTGTGTTACTTTTTAATAGTACATTTTATTTTAGTCTACTTGGTAAATATTTAATTCTTCTTGAACTTCACTGTTGGTTAAGGGCTTTCACGGTAAAGTCTACACTTGTTGTATTCGGTGCATGTGGCAAATAAAATGTTGATTTGATATGACATTTTTGGCCGATATCCAATATTTTCCTCGCACCCCAAAAAAATTCAATAACCGATATTTTCAAAATAGCGGCCTTTTAAGCATTCTAGTACAGTTAAATAGTTAACACACACACATGGAAGCAGCAGTCTAAGGCACTGCATCTCAGTGCAAGAGGCATCACTACAGTCCCTGGTTCGAATCCAGGCTGTATCACAACCAGCCGTGATAGGGAGTCCCATATGGCGGCGCACTATTGGCCCAGCGTCGTCCGGTTGTAGCCGGTATAGGCCATCATTGTTAATAAGCATTTGTTCTTAACTGACTTGCCTAGTTTAATATAGGTTACATAAAATAATTTAAAAAAACACAAAAAATAAATTATACATACATACATACATGCATACATGCATACATACACACACATTTAAAAGGTTCTGAACAAACAGAGTAAAAACTCAAACGGACGACTAGAAAAAGTGCAAACCAAGTTTAATCACCCGCTGGGTCAAACAGCTGCAAGAGATGAGCACAAATATGTATACCCTCCTACTAGGCGGAGTCAACTCCTTGCACATCTAGACAGCCAATAAATCTCTGTTGCTAGTCTGGAACTTGACTGGTTCTTCTCACTGGTGTAGTCATGGCCCTGCCGGATGCTATAACCTTTGTTGGCATGGAAGGATATGTGTGTGGGATAGGACTTTTTTTCTCTCACTTCATCAGTTTACTTGACCTCGGGCTGAATTCCTCGTTCCTCCCTGTCCTACCATTATCAGTGACTAAAACCAGATTATTTTGCCTCTCTCCTTAGGAGCCTTGATATTCAACCATAACATTTTTGACAGAATGTAAACTTTCTGCACTCCACTTATCTCACTCATTAACTTTCCATACATCACGTTCCTATTACCCCCTTCATTGACCCCAACCTTCCTTAGACATGTAATCAATAAGATATGGTAACCTGAATTTTAAGCTAGAATCCAACAATACACACTGCATATTTATTTATATACTGGGGCAGCAGGTAGCCAAGAGTGTTGGGCCAGTAAACAAAATGAAAAATATGTCAGTGTCCTTGAGCATGGCAGTTAACCCTAATTGCTCCTGTAAGTCTCTCTGGATAAGAGCCTCTGCTAAATGACAACAAAAAATATATTCTTGCCATAACTCACTCTAATATATAATTCTTATTATATCTTGTGTAAATTCATCCGGTGTATATACATATAGATTGCATTTAGACTGCTGTTACAGTCCTATTGGGGTTGTTCATTTGATTCATTACGACATTTTATTATAAAAAATTACTTACTTGACATTTTTACTGCATTCTTAGGAGCTAGTAACATAAGCATTTCAGCTACCTTGCCTAAATATTATGATATAACTTTCTTTTTTAGAAAGCTACATTTTTAATGGGCATGGTCTAATAGATTCAACAAACGAAACACATATCACAGTTGAGCCTCTTTTTATGAACCAGAAAATCAATAGTTGTATCTGGTTGTTTATTAAAGTTAGCTGAATTAATTGTGATTGTAGTGTACCGCTCTGGTCCAAACCAAGAGGGGCCAATAGCTTGAAACCTGGTGTGACTAGGGAAGTTGTCTACATAGCTAAGAATGAATAGGCTCCATTGTTATGTTAACCAGTGTGATTCATTCACTTCAAGGTTGCGTCTCCGCATCACTTCAAAGCTGGAGACAGTTGTGTGGTCAATCGTATAATAATGATTAGCCTGAGACAAGTTACCTTGGTTTAATCCTGAGAAAGGGCCTTGGATATCAACAATGCCGATATTATATACCAAAGAGATGTGGAGGGATCAACACCCTCTCTGATTCCTCTGGAGGGTCAACCTGACCTGAGGTGGAACTTTACTCCTGCCGAGACTGCTAATTGCGGGGCACAGGCATCTCCTATATGAGCGTGTACTATATTGATGGTGTTAGTTGATTGTGAGCTGCACTCTGACTAACTTTCAGCCCATAATGTCTGTACTTGCAGTCACATATCATAAACATGTTGCAGTGAATGTTAGAAAAATCAATAACTTGGTTGATGGATAACCATTGCATAGTTTTCACAATAGTTTCTCTTTTTTTTCCTCCAGAAATGACCTATCACAATTGACCTTTTGAGGATGGTGCCCCATATGCTTGTAATGCAGCCCAACTCAATGTGCTGGGACAGATAGAACTGGCACAACATGGATAACGCCTGTGAAAATGCCAGATCAAGAGAATGGAGCTATGGTGATGGATACAGCCGCCATAATATGGCTCAGTGGGAAAGTGCTCCCCCTGCTGGTGAAAGACAGTACCTCACCCAACAGGAAAAGGAACGCCAGTGGCTGAACCATGAGAAAGAAGCTGCCATACGGGCCCACTCCAACTCCCATAGACAAAACTCTCCAATGGACTTCCGTGGACATGGGGCACAAGAGACCCAGCCGCCGCCTCTGTATCATCAGGACCATCACAGAATGGCTCCGAGTCAGAACATAAGGGATTGGCCAAATCTCTATGGACCCTTGAGAGGCCAGGCAACCTCTAATATAACCTTACACTGCAGTGGAGAGAGAACAGAAACATGGGCTAAGCATGAACCCCACTTCCCCAGCTATGAGTTTTTGCCCCAACTCATTGTTGAAAGAGGGCATGAGGATATAACCCATCACCATAAAGCTGACCGGGAGTATATGGTTAGTCGGATAGTGAATCATAATCTCCATTACTTGGAAAGCAAATGGCAGATGTTAGATCCCACCCATTCTAATGGACATGCTAGAGGACATTTTAATGAACATTCAAGGGGACATTCTAATTCCTATTCCAGGGTTTATTCTACTGAATGCTCAAAGGGAAGTTCTAGGGGTGACTCTAGTGGATGTTCTAGGGGTGGCTCTAGTGCATGTTCTAGAGGTGGCTCTAGTGCATGTTCTAGGGGTGACTCTAGTGCATGTTCTAGGGGTGACTCTAGTGGATGTTCTAGGGGTGACTCTAGTGGATGTTCTAGGGGTGACTCTAGTGGATGTTCTAGGGGTGACTCTAGTGGATGTTCTAGGGGTGACTCTAGTGGACGTTCTAGGGGTGGCTCTAGTGGACGTTCTAGGGGTGGCTCTAGTGGACGTTCTAGGGGTGGCTCTAGTGGACGTTCTAGGGGTGGCTCTAGTGGACGTTCTAGGGTCCGTTCCAGCAGGTATCCCAGGCTGGACTTCCAGGATAAGCATGTCAACCCTTTTCAAACTATGACCAACAGTTCTCCAGACATTCAGAACGCCAACATCACTCCAACTGTTCCTATGGTCAACAACGAACACAGTGAATCCACATCAGTACATACAACAGGTCCTGCGAGAGATTCTACATCACTTGTGCAGACCTTTACTATGACTGCACAGCAGTGTGTTTTTACGGATGTCCGTTCCACGGGAGGTACAGAATCTGGTGTTGTTGACCTAAAAGCAGCCCAGGTAACAAATGCAGACACCCATGGTATACTAGGACCTAGTGTTCCTTCCCAAGCCATAACTCAACAAACAGATCATCTTCCTGGCAATGCTGCTGTGGTTTCTCACAAACAGACCTCTACCACCCCTGAACAGCAACATGCTCCCTCTCCTTCTCTCACTGAGACACCTCAGGAAAAACCTCCTCATAAACATAAGATCTCACTCAAGGAAATACAGCACCGGCCCCAGAGTGGTTTAAGATCTAAAAATGGACCTGTAAATGGGAATAACTCAACACAAGACCCCTCTCAGTCCCAACATTCCATCACAGAGAAGATGGGCATTTTACAAGCAGGCAAAACACAACTACATCTTAACACCAAAGACTACCAGGCGAGGTCCCCTGAGAGGTTTAGTGCTGAGGACTCAACTATACAGCTGGAGATTAAGTCCACCCCCAGGTACATGACCCTGACGGCAGTTGCCACCGCTCCGCCGCCCCCCGTGGCTATTGTCCCTCCAATGGGTCCACAGCAATCCCCAGAGCCCATGGAGACAGAGAATGCAGGCAATGAGCTGCCATTTAAGATTTTGCAGGCCTGGTCCATCAACGAACAACAGGTGGAAAACCTGTGGGAAAGAGCTAAAGATGATGCAAGTTCTCTATCTGTCCTAAATGAGACGGTTCAAGTTGAGAGTCTTATGGAGTATGACAAACCTGTAGATGCATCTGCAACAAGTTCAATGGCATCTACAGGAGAGGACAATGATGAGGTCCTTCAAGTCATCACACAGATGGACAAGAGATCGCCTTCACCATTTGTCCACACCAACCCTCAGGCAACTGATATTGTATGCATCGGTGGTGCCCAGACAATCGTGGAAGGTAGCTCTAATGTTGCAGATGAGAGAACTCCTGATTTGTCCACAATTGCTGAAGTTCAGTTCAAGTTAAGTGCGCTGCAGAGACTGGTTACTTATCTGGAGAGTGCGACAACAGTCACAGAGGCAAAGGATGGTTGTCTAGAGGCCATATTGGAGTTGTATTGGGGCGGGGATACCTCTAACCTGCTAGAAGCTTTAAAAGGTGAAAGGGCTAAGAAAATCATGCAGGATGTGTCTGCCTGGGCCGCAGAGGATGAGAAGGCAGTGGTTTTCTTTGCAGTCAGTGGTATATCACTGGGGGAAGTGGTTGAGACATTTCCCATTCCAGTACATGTTGACACCTCTTCCCAAGTGGGTTACAGGTCATCATGGTTAAATGTCAACGAGAAGCTGAATGACATTGACAAAGATTCTGGAAGAGCTTGGTCTCTGTGGTTCATACCAGATAAAACAGAGGAGAGTTCCAAAGTGGTTGGGGGTGTCCAGATAGATGACACCTTCCACAGCAAGATGGAGACTGTGGAATTGCCTGCACGACAACCTGTTGTAGCAGAAGCAACAGACTCAGACCTCCCAACAAACACAGACCTCACGATGGACGCAGACCCCCCAACAAACAAAGACCTCCCTACAAACGCAGACTCAGAGATGGAACCCCTTTCCCAAATGATTTTAACCGTCCTCACACCAGAGGATGCTGTGAAACTGCTTGCTGAAACAGAGGCACCAGAGGCAGACCTCAAAACGGTCACAGACCTCACAACAGACTCGGACACAGAACCCCTTTCCCCAATGAATTTGACCGTCCTGACATCTGAGGATGCCATGAGACTGTTTTGCCAGATCGAGAATGGTTCTGATCTCCAACTCGCGTCCCCTGAATCCTGCTCTGAAAACAAAGATAAGACACATACAAAGCAACTAGAGAATATAGAAAGTGGCAGCTTAGATAAGTCCTGCTACTGTCCTTGTATCATTGAAACTGACAATGGGTTTGAAATGGGCCTATGCTCCAGTTGTCAGAGAGAGAAAGGATTGCAGCAGGGTACAAGATGCATAACAATCGCTCACTGCTTTACCATGTCAGATACAAATGATCAGGAGACAAAGGTCCCTAATGACTCTGGGGCGAAGGCGACTGTTGACAATGAATGCAGGGACAAGAAGCAGATGCATTCAACTGAAGAAGAGGGTGATGACAATCAATCCTGTGACAATAAGACACAGGGTGAAATGCAGCAATGTACAGGAGTCATACCGATCACTGACTTTTTTTTCTGGTCAGATACAAGTGAGGATTCAGATCAGGAGACAGAGGAAAGCTATAATGAACAACATGCTCAGATTGAGGCTCATGCTTCTAATGTTAAAAGGACAGAGCCTGAAACGGATGCCAAAGCACCATGTGAGTCAGCCCAAGAATGTACGACCCAAAGCAAAGTCAGTCCTGGTTCTGAGAATAGGGAAAGATGGCAAGAGAAGGACCAAGACTGTAGGACGAGTACATTACCACTTCCCAAGGTTGAAAACCCCTCTAAGTTAAGAGCTAACATCATAGCAGACAACTGGTGTTCACCTATAGAGGACTGTGGTTCACCTGTAGAAAAGTATGACAAAGTTGCTTACTTTGTCACCCAATACAAAACCTGCAAGTCAAAGAAAAAAGTACAACAAAACATAGAAAAGGAGAAGACCCTCCATCCAACATCATCTAACAGGCAAATGCACAAGAAAAGCCATGGGAGAGCAGAGAGGGGAAGGTCACCATCCCAAACCGCTAAGTGCTCTGGGTTGAAGGCAACTGTGGATAATCAATGCAGGGACATGAAGCCGCATGCGTCACACAAGAGGAGACATTCAACTGAGAGTGATGAAACTCGATGTAAAGACAAGAAGAGGGGTTCATCAACTGCGAAAGAGCGTGAGGGCTGTCAATCCAGAGACAAGAAGCCACCGAAGAGGAGACATTCAACTGAGAAAGCGAGAGAGGACAATCAAAGTAGGGACAGGATGTCACAGAAGAGGAGAAATACAACTGAAACTGAAGGCAGGAACTCTAATTCTAAAGAGTTACAGTGCCAGTTGGTGGACAGAGAGAGGGGCAGTGGAAACTCACTCCCATGCCCTGGAGTGAAAACCCTCCATGTGCAGGGATCCTCAACTACCACCGTTCCTCTCAAACTCTCCATAAACATCCCCAAAAAGCCTTCCATAAACTCCTCACCCTCAAAACATCCTGAAGTCCCCAGAATGCCAAAGACTAAAGCCCAGAACAAAATTAGCAGACACCGCTCCCCTGCAAAGTCGGTGTCTCCTGTTGTCAAAGAGAGGCAGAGGAATGGCGGCAAACAAAAGCAAACAATTCAATGCTTAAAAATCAGACTGGAAAAGCTGTCCTTGCCCAAAAATCTTGTCAGGAAAGGTTCTCCACCAAGCCGGAAAAGGGAGGAAGGTTCTCCACAAAACCGGAAGAGAGTGGAAGGTTCCCCACCAAGGCAGAAGTTGGTGGCTGATAGAGGAGAGCCTGGGGGTTTAGGGGTAAAGGTTTCTAAGCATCCTGACTTTTCCAAGAAACTAAAATGTAAGGCACAGAGCGACTTGAAATCCCAACAGAATTTGACAAAGATTCCGAAGGTGTTGAATGGAAGTGAGAAAGGAAGGTTTTTAAAAAGTGAGTGTAAGAATGACTCGCTGCCAAGGATTCCGAAGCTTCCGAGGACTCCAGAGGTTTCAAAGGATTGGCATGAGACAGAGAACAGGAAAGAGACATCTCCCAGTGCTTCACCTGAATCACAAACGCTGGACAAACCTGCAAGAGTGGCACACAAGCCCAAACCTTTTATCAAGCCTGCCAGGCCCAATGGTTACAGCCCAGGTAGTCATGCTTGCCCTAATCCGGCCATGGTGTCACCGTCACATGACAATGTGGATTTTGGGGCGAAAGTCTCTGCGAAGCAACAGGTGTTCTATGATTGGGAGAGTAGCTATGTCCCGACTCCAACCCCCCGGACTCGCAGGCGATCAGGGTGTCCTCCAGAGGAAGTGGAAGGTCAACAGGCCAGTCCCAGGTCCAGCTCGGAGACCAGGATCATCCGACCCATTCTAAAACGTGTCGATGCTCCGACGAAACCCAAGCGGAACATCAGATTTCTATTGAATCCAAGGAAGGTGCACTACTTCAATCCCTGTGAATATGAAACTGACGTCATGTTCAACAGGTCTTACACAGATCCGGAAGATGCACAGCGTTCTGATGATGAAGAGGAAGATGTTCCTGTGAACTGCCAGAACACGAATGAACAGCCCCCCGTTAGGGAAGAGAAGCGGCAAGATATAGGGGAGCTGAAGCCTGGACAAAGTGGTGCATGTGAAAAGCGCTTCAAAAGGAAGTGGCAAATGCAGGAACCTGCCGACATTTTCATGAAGAGTATTCGTCAGGCAAAGCATTGGACGAAGTCTCTCAATCATGAACCTCCAAAAGACTTCAGACACTCGGGTAAGGACACCAATCACAAGCCACTGGCTAAAGAAAATGGCATGTATTCCCTCAAGTTTTTGTGTAATATGTATAGCTAGCGTTGACATGAAAAAGGAACACACAGAATAACACACTACAGGTCAATATTTAGATCCATTTTTTTGGATTTCCCGTCATTGACAAGTTCTTCTGGTTACAGCAAAAAAAATGGAGTTTGGTTACAAGTGGTCAGAGAAGAAGAAGAGGCCAAATGAAGTTGAAGGTAAGTCGCAGGCTATGCTAGCCTCGCATGGTAGGCTACTTTTACAAATGCCAATGATTTCCCAGTATTCCAAACTGTTGTATATGTATTTTTCCTTTTAGGAAAGTCTCAGACCTAGACTGACTGACTGTTGGGTTCTGATTGGAATCATCTAGATGAAAGGGTATTATGTTATTTATAGGAGCTGAGTAGTGAATGCAAATGTATCATGCTATTTTACACAGGCCTGTGAGTCTGGGTCAATATGACCTAAGCAATTTACATTTAAGTCATTTAGCAGACACTCTTATCCAGAGCGACTTACAAATTGGAAAGTTCATACATATTCATCCTGGTCCCCCCGTGGGAATTGAACCCTGGTCCCCCCGTGGGAATTGAACCCACAACCCTGGCGTTGCACGCGCCATGCTCTACCAACTGAGCCACACGGGACCTTGGGAGTCAAAGTGAGAGGGGTGACAGAGAATAGTGGTGAACAGACCGGTGTATTTCCCAACTCTCACAGGATGTGACTTAATACACTACCATATGTAATTGATAAGCGTCATTCCATTTGATTTCAATCACGTTTTGACCGGTCAAACATGTATGGAAAGATTTGTTCAAATCAAGAGGGGTGCAGTCAAAAAGTGATTGCAATCAAATGGAACGACCCATAAAGTAAAGGGAAAGCTTGGGGAAAATGTACTTGTTCACAGTGTACAAAAACTTCACTAGAAAATCAGCCTTATCGATGAGAATGTCAATACCAACTTGTTAGGTAACTGAAACCTATGTAAGTGTGACATGTGTTGACTGGGTTGGAAGAACATGTTCTGTTCATGCTCTTGAGTATATTCTGAGGCAGTGTTTTCAGGATACTGTGTACGTTCAATAGATTTTTGAACTGAAAAGTTGCCTTACTGATCCTTCATCTCCACTTGGAAAGCCAGTAGCTGGGTGACGGCTATTTCCTACAGTGTTAATGTGAATATTTCTCACCTTCTCACTTGTGCTTGCCTCTTAGGTTCCTCTCTGAATGCAAGCCCCCTTCACTGTCACCATCCAGGTTCCTCTCTGAATGCAAGCCCCCTTCACGGTCACCATCCAGGTTCCTCTCAGAATGCAAGCCCCCTTCACGGTCACCACCCAGGTTCCTCTCAGAATGCAAGTCACGGTCACCATCCAGGTTCCTTTCAGAAGGCAAGTCCCCCTCACGGTCACCATCCAGGTTACTCTCAGAATGCAAGTCACGGTCACCATCCAGGTTCCTTTCAGAAGGCAAGTCCCCCTCACGGTCACCATCCAGGTTACTCTCAGAATGCAAGTCATGGTCACCATCCAGGTTCCTCTCAGAATGCAAGTCCCCCTCACGGTTACCATCCAGGTTCCTCTCAGAATGCAAGTCATGGTCACCATCCAGGTTCCTTTCAGAATGCAAGTCCTCGTCACGGTCACCATCCAGGTTCCTCTCAGAATGCAAGTCCTCGTCACGGTCACCATCCAGGTTCCTCTCAGAATGCAAGTCTCCGTCACGGTCACCATTCATCCTCCAGCCAGGGGAGAAGAGTTGAGCCAACAGCCAGGCACCATAGCTCTCCCATGGATGAATGGAACAAGCGTTGGTCAGGAGAGACGTGATTCGTAAGCATATCAGTCGGCCATGACAGGATACACCAGACAGAACAGTAGTTGATGGCAACCTGCAAAGACAATACTTTTACCTCAAACCTGACATCGTGCCTATGCTGTTCTTTAAAAAAAACTTGAAACCCTACATATTTAGGCTACATTATGCAGTTTACTTTTCTACATGTTTTCGTCTGTTTTTAAATGAATAAACGTCTGATTTCTCTCCCTACTTAATAGGTTCGGTTAGCTGTGGTTGAAGCAGTCAGATGTGTGTATTACATACTATGTACATGTGTTATTGTTACTCGTGACACATAAGGGTGATTGGTGTTTGGTTACCCGTATTCCTATAGTATTGTTTGCCTACATTGTTAGGGCACCATCATAGTGATGGCATTGGACATTTTGTTTGTTTACACTTTTTAAACTATTTCTATAGTAACATTTCTATTGCAGCCAGAACCAAAGCTTAAGGGAAGAAACCAGACATTTATTTTTTTATTTTTTTGAATATGTTCTCTTTTAACACTGTTGGTAAAGTGGGTAAATGTATCATGGATATCGACATTGAATGATGTTTGAAAGCCATTATGTCACTTTGTTTGATGTGATTTCTTGCACTGGTTTATAGTTTTGTGGCCATAGATGTTGTTTTGTGGCCATTTGCTAATTTTTCGGGTATTGAGGAATGTATGTACTTTACAGGTCACTGGTTTTATACTACGTCTTAAATTTGTCAATCCCATGTTTTGTTTTTAATATCTGTCCGTTTTTGTAAGTTTTGATGCTGTATTGTTTTTTTATATATACACCTCTGTTCTGTATTGTTATGGCACTGAAATAATATAAATATAGAACATATGTTTTTGTTGTTACCTGTCCTCTCAGACTACACAACATCCAATGAAGATCATTGTAGTATTATTTACCCCCACCACCAGCCAAAGACCACATTTGAGACAGACACAGTTACACCACCAGAGGGAAGCAAAGTACACTATTAATGTTCCTTTCATTTCAGTCACTTGCTTGTGCAAGGCTTCTCCAATGTGTTGAGACTTGAGAGACTTATCTAGAGGATAACCACTAGACTACCTGTCGCCCCCTTTTCTACTTGGTAGGCTACAGGATTATGTACATGGCTGACCTGGCCTAGGAGATCACAGGGTTGAAATCCAGCTAGTATTTGTTGGGGAAATTTCCAGCTCTTTGGTAATTTTCCTGTACCCATGTTGGACAGTCTCCAGTCACCTGGTGATTTTCCAGTACCTATACTACTTCCTTTTGAGGTAGGAAGAAGAAGCAAAGGTTAAATATTAGATGTGTAAGCAGAAAAACGTAGGTGGAAACCATGTGCAGGAGTGGTCCAACATAGAGTTAACCATGAGACATGAAGAAACAGAACTAAGAAGTATCTATGTGAATAACCTAAGCTGAGCTAACATAGACCAGACTGTTGGGACAGACACATAGAATCTAGTCAAGGCTACTAGACCGGTACATGGGTTAATCATTTCCAAGTGACACAGACCTGAACTGGTGTGGGACAGTGACTGTGCATCTTTACCAACCAATACAGGGGCCACAAGCTATGTATATGTATTGGGAAGACATGGTTGTAATAATAAAAAGCTATTGGAAATGTACTTATAATGGGAACATGTATACAGTATGCAATGAATGTATTTTTTTAAAGTAAACCGGTGGTGACACCACCAATATAATCTAAACTGAGTCAGATGTGTGCGTAAACAAGCCAGAATTAAAACTAAAAGATAATGGTGGCGTAAAGCCAAGGGGAGTTAATAATTTTCATAGAAAGGAGGGAACATGTATGTAATCTACAAAAAGAGCAGTGTCATTATCTGGTGGAAATGTATAAATACTGATGTTTTGAACAAGAGAAGTCAGTTGTTCCATGGAATTGCTCGGCTTCTGTTACTTTTCTAATAAAGTATTTTTGAATTTACAAGTTCCGGTATCTGAGAAATATTTGATTCACTATTTCCACGACATATTCACGCAATCCATGAGAGAATAATGGAGTCATGTAATAGTAGCCTTTCTCCTCCACCCTCCTCCCTGTTCTCCCCTCTTTCTCCATGGACAGGAAGACAGGTTCTCAGCAAGGGGTCATAACATCCCACTGTCCTCAAAATTGGCTGTAAATGAGCTGTGTGTTTTGATCTCAGCAGGTGTCAGAGGAGAGGCACTGGGCTGTGGAGGAAAAGGCCCTTCCCATTGTGTCTGTTGCATTGATTAGGAATATCGGAGAAATAACAGGCTAAATACTGTATGTTATGCCCATCTCATGCGATAATATCCATAAAACATTTTTAATTAACTAAATCAATTCAGACAAAATTTAACATAGCCTGCAACATGCAAAATATTTATTAATATGTATACTACATACAGTTGACATTTTGCACCCAATTTACCTAATTAATGCATGAGATTTGATTTGAATGTCTGCGCTGCCACGCGACAGAGTGACTATATGTAGATGCATTCTCGTCTGGTGCTTAGATAAATTTAACAGTTCTTTCGAGAGGTCAATATTACCCCCCGGCATGTCAAAAAGGGACTCCGATACAATGATCTTATCACGTTCCCTTTGGCTATATTCAAAGTAATCTTGTTTGGGTCTATGACCAGTGTCAGGAAAATAATTAGCATTCGGCATCGTTTTAGAGCCTTTTTGTCGGTAGGGTGCTGTTGACTGGGTAACAGAACAATCTAGAGGAAAAAGAAACGCACACCTATTTAGGCGAGGTGCTGGCTAGCGGAGTGGAAAACTTAAAAATAAAAGAGAGCCGGCAAAGTTTTTATGTCCAACGTTTCGACAGACAAGCTGTCTTCATCAGGGTATAATCACAAACACTGCAGGGTGACTCGTTTATATAGTGTCAAAAGACACACTCAGGTGTCTGTAATCATGGCCAAGTATAGCCTAATATCATTGGTTAATTCTCAAATATTGAAATGACATACAAAGAACAAATGGATAGCATACGATCATAGATTCAATTTAGTCTACATAAGCCTACAAACAATTACAATGGCAAAGTCACAATAACCACAAGAATGTGTTCAGATCAAAGTCTACGTTGAGACCGAAGGGAGGAAGGTATTGGAGTGGCCATCACAAAGCCCTGACCTCAATCCTATAGAAAATTTGTGGGCAGAACTGAAACAGCGTGTGTGAGCAAGGAGGCCTACAAACCTGACTCAGTTACATCAGCACTGTCAGGAGGAATGGGCCAAAATTCACCCAACTTATTGTGGGAAGCTTGTGGAAGGCTACCCAAAACCTTTGACCCAAGTTAAACAATTTAAAGGCAATGCTACCATATACTAATTGAGTGTACGTAAACTTCTGACCCACTGGGAATGTGATGAAAGAAATAAAAGTTGAAATAAATCATTCTCTCTACTATTATTCTGACATTTCACATTCTTAAAATAAAGTGGTGATCCTAACTGACCTAAAACAGGGAATTCTTACCAGGATTAATGTCAGGAATTGTGAAAAACTGAGTTTAAATGCGTTTGGCTAAGGTGTATGTACATTTCTGACTTCAACTGTACATGTTTATATGTAATTATTCTTTAATTCCTTTCTAAGAGAAAAAGGCCTGGGGAATGATCTATGGTAAACCAACACCTTCATCAGTCTCTAAATCACCACCGTCAAGATGTGACTGGTTCAGACATTGTCTCTTCCATGACGTATCTCCAGAGCCATCCAGGTTTCCTATCTTTTCTTTTCCATGATGGATCAACCTTCTTGCCTTTAGGGTCTTGGTCTAGGAGCCATGTTTTATTTCTTTCTTCTTTAGAGTCTTCGGTGGTTTATCTCTCTTGAGGTTTCTTGTCGCTCGTAGTGTTCACAGCTCTTACTTATAATGAGGCATACCTACTCCGGAAATGACTGTTTCATCTACACTCTCCCCAAACAGCAGATCCATAAGTTCACTGCAACATTTCCAAACTCTTTCAAATGTTCAAACACATTCCACAGTTCAACAACGTCACTCCACATCAATCACCAGGACAGCTTTATTGCAAACACATGATTTACCCAAAACAGCTGCACTATCAGGTTACATAAGCACTCACTCGATAGCGTGAGAACATCTGGACAGGATGTACATAAATGGTCTTAACCACGTGATACATAAAATAGGTTATCAATCACTTTTGGACACATGCCGTGTACTGTATTCTCTCTCTGATACTCTGTGTGCCCCAGGTTCACTACGATGAATTCATACCTATGTTTGAAAAGCAGTTTCCTCAGTATCCATGGAAAGAGGTTGAGGTAAACACACACTTTTAATCTTTCACGTGTCTGTCTGTATGTGTGAGTTAAGATGGGTGGACGCTTTACGACTTTCAACATTAAACGACCGTCTTTCCTGTATTTTTGTTGGGGTGTTATCAACGTAGTGGTGCGCACACTAAACGATGTGGCACAGAACGGGGGTCACACTACAATATTCTTCACTTGGTGGTGAGGATTGTTGATACCACGCTGTCTCGCGAAAACAATGTGATTTAATGTCGCTACAACGAGCTGTGGCTCAAAGCAGCATCATAAACGTTTTCAGTCAGACATTCAGTTGAAATATCTAGGCAACATTTTGAATTGAGTAACATTGCTTGTGAACTTCAGAGCTGTAACGATTTGACGCTTTGGTTAAAGGTAGATACAAACACATACTAGTAGTAGTCATGGCTCCTGCCCCAAATCTCTACACATTCTGGATGATGTGAAACAACGTCATCTTACTGGCTTCTTCTCTGGTGAGCTCTCATTGGCTATTGCTGAACATCGTTCTCAAAAACTGTCGTTGCACATCTCGCACTGCAAGAGCATTGCAGATTTTGTGCAGATAAAATCAAACATGTTTGAAAGTATTGGGACTTCTGGGACTGCTCAAAGACTAAATTGGTAACCCTTAGATTGCGTCTTTGACCCGCTCACATTAAATGAGCGTCAGTGACGCCTGCGCACCCCGAGTAGGCAACATGGGCATATTGTCTCTGATCTCAAACTTGTCTAGGACAGGTATATCGTGACCAAAATTGTGTAGTGTACTCCCGGCTTTACTCTGTAACTCTTTTACATAATCACAGATTAGTTGCTTGGAAAGGTAATATATAGTAATACATTTAACAAAGTAACCCGCTACTTTGCAATATGACTTTGTGTGGATAGTAATGCGTTATATTACTTTCATGAAAAAAATCTAAATCTCACCCATTTGTTTGACTGTGGGGATTGAGTCAGGATTAAAGGAGTGGCCAGACGGAAGCCACTCCTCAGTAAAACGCTACCAATCAAATGTTATTTGTCACATGCTTTGTAGACCACGTGTAGACTAACAGTGAAGTTCTTACTCATGGGTCCTTTCCCAACAATGCAGAGTTAAAGATAAGATAAAATAAACTAACAGTAAACTAATAGACTAACAGTGAAGTTCTTACTCATGGGTCCTTTCCCAACAATGCAGAGTTAAAGATAAGATAAAATAAACTAACAGTAAACTAATAGACTAACAGTGATGTTCTTACTCATGGGTCCTTTCCCAACAATGCAGAGTTAAAGATAAGATAAAATAAAAATATATAAATAGTGACACAAGAAAGAAATAAACAGTGAATAACTAATAGAAATTAGTAAAAATAACATGGCTATATACAGGGAGTACCAGTTCCGAGTCGATGTGCAGGGGTACGAGGTAACTGAGGTAGCTATGTACTGTACATACAGTGCATTCGGAAAGTATTCAGACCCTTTGACTTTTTCCAAATTTTATTACATTACAACCTTATTCTAAAATTGATTTCATTGTTTTTTTCCCCTCATCAATCTACACACAATACCCCATAATGACAAAGCAGAAACAGGTTTATAGAATTTTTTTGCTAATGTATTACAAATAAAAAACGGAAATATAAATAACTATTCAGACCCTTTGCTCAGTACTTTGTTGAAGCACTTTCGTTAGCGATTACAGCATTGAGTCTTCTATGACGCTACAAGCTTGGCACACTTGTATTTGTATCACACTTGGTCCTGCCGTACATACCAATACGTACGCTACGGTCACAAGACGCAGGCCTCCTAATTGTCCCTAGAATTTCTAAGCAAACAGCGGGAGGCAGGGCTTTCTCCTATAGATCTCCATTTTTATGGAACAGTCTGCCTACCCATGTGAGAGACGCAGACTCGGTCTCAACCTTTAAGTCTTTACTGAAGACTTATCTCTTCAGTAGGTCATATGATTGAGTGTAGTCTGGCCCAGGAGTGTGAAGGTGAACGGAAAGGCTCTGGAGCAACGAACCGCCCTTGCTGTCTCTGCCAGGCCGGTTCCCCTCTCTCCACTGGGATTCTCTGCCTCTAACCCTGTTACAGGGGCTGAGTCACTGGCTTGCTGGTGCTCTTTCATGCCGTCCCTAGGAGGGGTGCGTCACTTGAGTGGGTTGAGTTACTGACGTGATCTTCCTGTCTGGGTTGGCGCCCCCCCTTGGTTTGTGCTGTGGTGGAGACCTTTGTGGGCTATACTCGGCCTTGTCTCAGGATTGTAAGTTGGTGGTTGAGGATATCCCTCTAGTGGTGCGGGGGCTGTGCTTTGGCAAAGTGGGTGGGGTTATATCCTTCCTGTTTGGCCCTGTCCGGGGGTTTCTTCGGATGGGGCCACAGTGTCTCCTGACCGCTCCTGTCTCAGCCTCCAGTATTTATGCTGCAGTAGTTTATGTGTCGGGGGGCTAGGGTCAGTTGGTTATACCTGGAGTACTTCTCCTGTCTTATCCAGTGTCCTGTGTGAATTTAAGTATGCTCTCTCTAATTCTCTCGTTCTCTCTTTCTCTCTGAGAACCTGAGCCCTAGGACCATACGTCAGGACTACCGGGCATGCTGACACCTTGCTGTCCCCAGTCCGCCTGGCCTTGCTGCTATTCCAGTTTCAACTGTTCTGCCTGCGGTTACGAAACCCCTACCTGTCCCAGACCTGCTGTTTTCAACTCTTAATGATCGGCTATGAAAAGCCAACTGAGATTTATTCCTGATTATTATTTGACCATGCTTGTCATTTATGAACATTTTGAAAATCTTGGCTCTCTCTAATTTTCTCCTTCTCTCTTTCTTTCTCTCGGAGGACCTGAGCCCTAGGACCATACGTCGGGACTACCGGCCGTGGTGACTCCTTGCTGTCCCCAGTCCGCCTGGCCTTGCTGCTATTCCAGTTTCAACTGTTCTGCCTGCGGTTATGGAACCCCTACCTGTCCCAGACCTGCTGTTTTCAACTCTTAATGATCGGCTATGAAAAGCCAACTGAGATTTATTCCTGATTATTATTTGACCATGCTTGTCATTTATGAACATTTTGAAAATCTTGGCTCTCTCTAATTTTCTCCTTCTCTCTTTCTTTCTCTCTGAGGACCTGGGCCCTAGGACCATGCGTCGGGACTGCCGCCCGTGGTGACTCCTTGCTGTCCCCAGTCCGCCTGGCCTTGCTGCTATTCCAGTTTCAGCTGTTCTGCCTGCGGTTATGGAACCGCCACCTGTCCCAGACCTGTTGTTTTTCAACTCTTAATGATCAGCTATGAAAAGCCAACTGAAAATTATTCATGATTATTATTTGACCATGCTTGTCACTTATGAACATTTTTGAACATCTTGGCATAGTTCTGTTATAATCTCCACCCGGCACAGCCAGAAGAGGACTGGCCACCCCTCATAGCCTGGTTCCTCTCTAGGTTTCTTCCTAGGTTTTGGCCTTTCTAGGGAGTTTTTCCTAGCCACCGTGCTTCTGCACCTGCATTACTAGCTGTTTGGGGTTTTAGGCTGGGTTTCTGTACAGCACTTCGAGATATTAGCTGATGTACGAAGGGCTATATAAAATAAAATTGATTGATTGATTGATTGATTTGGGGAGTTTCTCTCATTCTTCTCTACAGATTCTCCCAAGCTCTGTCAGGTTGGATGGGGAGCGTCGCCTCACAGCTAGCACATGTCTCTCCAGAGATGTTCGATCGGGTTCAAGTCCGGGCTCTGGCTGGAACACTCAAGGACTTTCAGAGACTTGTCCCGAAGCCACTCCTGCATCGTCTTGGCTCTGGAGCAGGTTTTCAATAAGGATCTCTGTACTTTGCTCCGTTCATTCATTCATTCCATTCATCTTTGCCTCAATCCTGACTAGTCTCCCAGTCCCTGCCGCTGACAAAACATCCCCACAGCATGATGCTGCCACCACCATTCTTCGCTACAGGGATGGTGCCAGGTTTCCTCCAGATGTGACACTTGGCATTCAGGCCAAAGAGTTCAATCTTGGTTTCATCAGACCAGAGAATCTTGTTTCTCATGGTCTGAGAGTCTTTAGGTGCCTTTTGGCAAACTACAAGCGGGCTGTCACATGCCTTTTACTGAGGAGTGGCTTCCGTCTGGCCACTCTACCATAAAGGCCCAATTTGGTGGAGTGTGTCGAGGAAATTCATACTGAGAGTCTTTGTCATTTCTTTGGGTCACTTTGGGTTTTTCCATCTTCCTCTGGTGTTGTTTCCCAGATGCAAGAAGGATTAGACACAATAAGGATTATATTCTACTCCCCAGGCTGATCCTTATCTTGGTTGCACCCACCACATCTTATCTACAGAATGCCAGCTGTAGGATTTTAGGCTTCTCTCAGTTCACACAGACATTTAATAGAACATAAATGTCTTACTAATAGTTAAGTATATAATCGTTAACTATTAATATCAAACAAATCAGGTAAATATGTCATTTTTCTATCACATATGCTGCAGAGATGGTTGTCCTTCTGGAAGTTTATCCCATCTCCACAGAGGAACTCTAGAGCTCTGTCAGAGTGACCATCGGGTTCTTGCTAAACCTCCCTGACCAAAGCCCTTCTCCCTCGGTTGTATGGAATGGGTCACAAGGTAAGACTTGGTATATAAGAAAGGAGTATCCCCCAGTCAGATTTGGCCCCTAAGACAAGGCTCTTATCTCGTCCCTGGTACCTCACAGTACAGAAACACCAACTCATTCTCAGGCATAAATCAATTGTCAGCTCCAGATTCTCCTTTCTCAAGTAAAACCCATGTCTTGACCACACGCCTAGACTAGCTGCAGGGAGCTGGAGTATAACCCATCCCTTTGCAAAAACACAGCCTTAGTAGAACAGAAATGTTTTACTATTTGTTAAGTATATATAATTGTTAACTATTAATATTAAACAAATCAGGTAAATACCAGATATTTCTCTCACAGAGCTCACTGAGGGGAGTGATACATACACTATCCCAGGATAGGTGCAACATCAGAGATGACGTACAATGGTTCCAGACACTACCCCACACATCCTGTCTCGGACCTTACCCCCCCCCCCCCCCCCCCACACACACACCAAGGCCGAAGGAGGGAGTGACTGGCACACATACATTGTGGAGACAAGTATTTGGTTCCCCATTAATCATGCTATCCCTTCACATGGTTTGCAGTAGGTAAAGACACATTCACTTATGAAGATAATGTTCCCTCTTGTCCTCCTTTGCCCTATTCTCTTTCTGATATTCTGCATAGTGTGGGAGTAAATGGTACACATAGAGACAGATATGACAATATTGAGCAAAGACAGGTGTACATTAGACCACAAGAGGAGAAGGCGACACTTGATTGCATTTGGCATTCTGGAAAGGACAGGAAACCAAAGATTAACAGACATAAGTGTAATGGCCAAAGCCATAAGTGCATACGTGCTTAGGGTAAAAAGGAGGAGGTGACACTTAAGTGCATTATCTATTATAGAGGACAGGAAACCAAAGATTAACAGACATAAATGTAATGGCCAAAGCCATAAGTGCTTAGGGTAAAGAGGAGGAAGTGACACTTAAGTGCATTATTGTTACGGTTGTTCTCCTCCTCTTCAACCGAAAAGGAGGAGTATTGAGGGAACCAAGGCACAGCGGAGTTTGAAGACATAATTTATTAAAGAATAACACGAAAACACGAACTTGACTAATAAACTAACAAAACAACAAAACGATGTAGACAGACCTGGACGACGGACTCACATAACACGAATAACGCACGAACAGGGAAAATAGCCTACACATAAATTAACGATGAACAAACAAACCGAAACAGTCCCGTATGGTGCGACAAACACTGACACAGGAGACAACCACCCACAACGAACACTGTGAAAACACCTACCTAAATATGACTCTTAATTAGAGGAACGCCAAACACCTGCCTCTAATTAAGAGCCATACCAGGCAACCCATAAACCAACATAGAAACAGAAAACATAGAATGCCCACCCAAACTCACATCCTGACCAACTAACACATATAACAAACTAACAGAAATAGGTCAGGAACGTGACATAACCCCCCCCATAAGGTGCGAACTCCGGGCGCACCAGCACAAAGTCTAGGGGAGGGTCTGGGTGGGCATCTGACCACGGTGGTGGCTCAGGCTCCGGGCGAGGTCCCCACCCCACCATAGTCAATCCCTGCTTCCATCTCCCCCTATGAATGTCCACCCTCATCTTACCCCCACAAAATCCTCTTGGTAACATCAACAACAGGGGCAGCACCGGGACAGAGGGATAGATCAAGACAGAGGGATAGCTCAAGACAGAGGGATAGATCAGGATATAGAGGTAGCTCAGGATAGAGAGGGAGATCAGGATAGAGGGGCAACTCCGGACTGAAAGGCAGCTCCGGACAGAGAGACAGCTCTGGACTGAGGGGCAGTTCTGGGTAAATAGCCGCTCCGGGCTAAGGGACAGCTCATGACTGGCTAACGGCTCTGGACGCTCATGGCTGGCTGACGGCTCTCGACGCTCATGGCTGGCTGACGGCTCTCGACGCTCATGGCTGGCTGACGGCTCTCGACGCTCATGGCTGGCTGACGGCTCTCGACGCTCATGGCTGGCTGACGGCTCTCGACGCTCATGGCTGGCTGACGGCTCTCGACGCTCATGGCTGGCTGACGGCTCTCGACGCTCATGGCTGGCTGACGGCTCTCGACGCTCATGGCTGGCTGACGGCTCTCGACGCTCATGGCTGGCTGACGGCTCTGGACGCTCATGGCTCGCTGACGGCTCTGGACGCTCATGGCTGGCTGAAGGCTCTGGACGCTCATGGCTGGCTGAAGGCTCTGGACGCTCATGGCTCACTGGCGGCTCTGGCAGATCCTGTCTGGTTGGCGGCTCTGGCAGATCCTGTCTGGTTGGCGGCTCTGGCAGATCCTGTCTGGTTGGCGGCTCTGGCAGATCCTGTCTGGTTGGCGGCTCTGGCAGATCCTGACTGATAACTGGCTCTAGCGGCTCCTGACTGACTATCGGCTCTGACGGCTCGGGACAGACGGGCGGCTCTAATGGCTCAGGACAGACGGATGGCTCAGACGGCGCTGGGGAGACGGATGGCTCAGACGGCGCTGGGGAGACGGATGGCTCAGATGGCGCTGGGGAGACGGATGGCTCAGATGGCGCTGCGGAGACGGATGGCTCAGACTGCACCTGTCTGGCGGAAGGCTCTGTAGGCTCATGGCAGACGGGCAGCTTTGCAGGCTCATGGCAGACAGGCAGTTCATGCGCCGTTGGGCAGACGGCAGACTCTGGCCGGCTGAGACGCACTGTAGGCTTGGTGCGTGGTGCCGTAACTGGAGGCACCTGACTGAGGACACGCACTTCAAGCCTAGTGCGGGGAGCAGGGACAGGGCACACTGAACTCTCAAAGCGTGCTGTATTCCTGGTGCGTGGTACCGGCACTGGTGGCACCGGGCTGAGTGCACGCACATCAGGACGAGTACGGGGAGAAACAACAGTGTGCACAGGACTTAGGAGACGCACATGAGGCTTAGTGCGTGTTGCCGGAACTGGAGGCACCGAACTGGATACACGCACCATAGGAAGAGTGCGTAGAGGAGGAACAGGGCTCTGGAAACGCACTGGAAGCCTGGTGCGTGGTGTAGGCACTGGTGGTACTGGGCTGGGGCGGGGAGGTAGCGCCGGAAATACCGGACCATGCAGGCGTACTGGCTCTCTTGAGCACTGAGCCTGCCCAACCTTACCTGGTTGAATGCTCCCCGTCGCCCGACCAGTGCGGGGAGGTGGAATAACCCGCATCGGGCTATGTAGGCGAACCGGGGACACCATGCGTAAGGCTGGTGCCATGTAAGCCGGCCCGAGGAGACGCACTGGAGACCAGACGCGTTGAGCCGGCCTCATGACACCTGGCTCAATGCCCAATCTAGCCCTACCAGTGCGGGGAGGTGGAATAACCCGCACTGGGCTATGCACTCGTACAGGAGACACCGTGCGCTCTACTGCGTAACACGGCGCCTGCCCGTACTCCCGCTCTCCACGGTAAGCCTGGGAAGTGGGCGCAGGTCTCCTACCTGCCCTTGGCCCACTACCTCTTAGCCCCCCCCCAAGAAATTTTTTGGGTGTTACTCACGGGCTTTTTGGGCTTCCGTGCAAGACGCGTTCCCTCATAACTCCGGTTCCTCTCTCTCTTTTCCTCCACTCTCCGAGCTGCCTCCAGCTGTTCCCATGGACGGTGATTCACTTTAGCCCATGGTCCTTCTCCCTTAAATATTTGCTCCCAACTCCACAAGTCCTGTATACTTCCCCGTTGCTCCAAATTACGCTGCTTGGTTCTGGATTCTTGGTGGGTGATTCTGTAACGGCAGTCCTCCTCCTCTTCATCTGAAGAGGAGGAGTATTGAGGGAACCAAGGCGCAGCGGAGTTTGAAGACATAATTTATTAAAGAATAACACGAAAACACGAACTTGACTAATAAACTAACAAAACAACAAAACGATGTAGACAGACCTGGACGACGGACTCACATAACACGAATAACGCACGAACAGGGAAAATAGCCTACACATAAATTAACGATGAACAAACAAACCGAAACAGTCCCGTATGGTGCGACAAACACTGACACAGGAGACAACCACCCACAACGAACACTGTGAAAACACCTACCTAAATATGACTCTTAATTAGAGGAACGCCAAACACCTGCCTCTAATTAAGAGCCATACCAGGCAACCCATAAACCAACATAGAAACAGAAAACATAGAATGCCCACCCAAACTCACGTCCTGACCAACTAACACATATAACAAACTAACAGAAATAGGTCAGGAACGTGACAATTATCTATTATAGAAAGGGCAGGATACCAAAAATTAGATAGAGAGGAACAAAACATAAGTATAATAGCCAAGGCCATAAGTGCTTAGAAAATAATTGAGAAGCACTGCCCTGTTACGCCCCCCCTAGGAAGAAGTAAACATTTCGCGCCCCCCAACTCTCCGCCGCGACTGTATAATATCATTTGTCTATAAAATTGTTATAAGTACACCTCTGCATAACATTGTATCCTTATTAACATTAAAGAAAACAAAAAAAGAAAGAAATATAGATCAACTTACAACAAATAATAACTGTATTAACATTGTTTTTAGTCTGTAACAGAAAAGACTTAAAGTGCATCAATTTGCCTGAAATTAAATGTAAAAAATCTAGCCTTATTTAAACTGTAAACATTTTTTGACCATTTGATACTGAAAAATAAAATAAAATATAATCAATAAATAATATTAAATTCAAATTGATCAGCAACATTAACTCAGGAGCACAATATATGAAACACTTTGACCTATAAAACAAAAATGAATAAAACAATGTGCTGATTTTTTAAAATCAAAATGAGGAAGTCATGATTAATGGCTACAATAAGCACGTTTTGCAGAGCACAGCTTTTCGAGGCGGGGTTTGAAGCATGATACTGCAACTCTCAGCTCCTGCTCAATGTTTAGCTGGGACCTGTACTTGGTCTTCAGTGCAGCAATAGCAGAGAAGCCAGTCTAACAAAGATAAGATATAGCAAAAGGAAGAAGAATGCCCATGGCCCTCTACCCTAAGAGTGGATACTGCCTCTCTACACTCAGCCAGAATTCACTCAGTGTCTGTGATGTGAACCTCAGTCTCAATGTGGAGTCAGACGTCATATCAATGAACTGGTCCTCCTTTGCAGAGCTGAAACCAGTTGGAGCTGGTGCATTGAAAGGATCTCTCACCCAGTCATATTGGGAACTGTTTTCAGGGAAGTACTTTTTAAAGAATCCCATCAGTGATGAAATATGCTCCTTAATATATGGAATCACTGAGGTGGCATCATAGTCAGTAGTGTCAACAAATTCATGCAGGTTCTCGAATGAATCAGTATTTCCTTCATCAAGTCGCCTGCCCCACATTGCAAGCTTTCGAATGAAAGGTGTTTATCTTTCCCTTGAAGCTGTAGATTTAGTTCATTTAGCTTTCCAAAATATGTCACTCAGGTAGGCCAGTTTTGCCAGGAAGTTCTCATCACAAAAATTTTCTGCGAGGTCATACTTGTGCTCCTTCTCCGAAAACATTCTTATCTGCTTTCTGAGCTCAAAAACTCGGGACAAGACTTTTCCTCGTGACAGCCACCTTGCTTCACTGTGAAACAGCACAGCTTGATGTTCAGCTCCCATCTCCTCACAGATAGCAGAGAAGACTCTTGTTTTTAGTGGTCTTTATGAAATTGACTACACCTACAATGTCAGTCATAACCTCACTTAATTCAGAGGAAATGTGCCTTGATGCCAGTGCTTCTCTGTGTATAACACAGTGTGTCCACTCAGCATTAGGTGAGGCCTTCTTGATGAGTGCCCGAAGTCCTTTTCTCATCCCTGCCATGGTCTGTGCACCATCACTGCAAACACCAATGCAGTTCTCCCACTCTAGCCCATTCTCAGCCAGGAAGCAGTCCAGCATTTTGAATAGCTCTTCAGCTGTGGCTCTGTCTCTGACATATTTACAAAAAAGTAGATCCTCACACAGGGAGTTTGTCTTGTCAAAACGTACATCAGCGATAAACAGTCTTTGTTGCTGTCAGTTGCTTCATCGAACTGTAAGGCAAAACGTTTGTCTTTGAGTTTATCTACCAGCTGTTCTTTAAGATCGTTAGCAATGTAATTTATACATCTGGCGACAGTGTCATTGGACAGAGGGATAGTTTTTATTTTTGCAGCACTTGCGTCATCCAGCATGACAGAGACCATGTCTAATGCTGCAGGCAGTATCAGCTCCTCTGCTATGGAGTGTTTTTAATTTGCACTGAGCAAATTGGTACGCCACCTTATATGATGCTAACAGTGCTTGCTGGTTTACTGAAGTAGCATTCACAAAGCGGGACGATTGTTGGCAATATTCGGCACGTTTTCGCTGAAAAAACTCAAGCGGCTTATCAGCGTAAACGGGGTGTAATGTCTTTAAGTGACGCCTTAATTTATTTGGCTTCATGCTGTCCGCTGCCAACATTTTTAGACTCAGTAAACATACCGGTCTTTCCTCGTCTCCCACCGTAGTCACACTGAAGCCAAGCGCTACATACGCGTCGTCATATTTCCTCGTCTTAGCTTTCGGGAGACTTACGTTTGTCTCATTATCTCCGTCTCTCTCCGCCTTTCTTTTCATCCCTGTTAAATATTTTTCCATGGTGTCTCTTAAGGGTTTGTTATCTGCACTTCATATCTCCTGCTCTGTGCTGTGTGCTCTTGTTCGGTGCAAAAACCCTACTCCCTGCAGCAAAAAAAAGCATGTTCCCCGGGGCCACCCCTGGCATCGCTCCGCCCCACTTTTTGAGAAGGACTGGCTTAGGGTAAGATATACATATATTATTTTTAGGACACGAAAGGGTCCTGCCACCATTATAATCTAATCAAGAGCAGATATAGGCGTTATTGGGCGTGAACAAGCAGGAAGCCTGAACTAATAGATAATGGTGGCAGATGACCTGAGGGAAGTAACTTAATTTACATGTGGGATGGACTCATATGCTGTGTGTGTATAAATACAGAGCCAGTGCTCTGGGAAAGTGTGTGTTCCGCGGACCATCTTGGCTTCTGATATACTTGTATTAAAAGCCCATATTGAATTCACAAGTTCTTGTAAGTGTTATATTTTGAAACGATTATCCACCACAATAGCAACAGGGATATGTGATAGACAAGCCTGACTTCTCCCCTCTCTGGGCCCCAGGTGACTGAGGCCCATATGAGGGAGGAAGTGCAACTGCCAACACCAGAGTCCGAAGTGATGGGTTTAGATTTCTGAGCTTTAACTATTATTAATCATTAGTTATAATAGACATGAGGGGAGTGCAGGGAAAACGGTCACATGGCAGTACTGATGAGAGGAACCGTTTATTGCTCATATCACTTAGCTTCCAGCCTAGCAATAAACATGTACTTTTTAGCTATAAGGAGGAGACTCCATCCAAAGTGGGGTATGTATACTACCACGGGTGGAACCATGTCTTTGTCTGTTCAGCTGTTCGATCCTTTGGGAAGAATAAACTTGGTTTAAGCTTTCATAGTGTCCGTCGAGTTCTTACCCTGATAATTAGAACCTAAGAGAAGGGATACATTCTAATTACAATAGTTCAACAGTTCAATCATATATGCATTTTATGCAGATAAAACATCTTAATTATCTATGTTACCGAGCTAATTCTGATTCTTCCGCCACAGGGTCTGAATACTTTCCGAAGGCACTGTAATAGATAGGGGTAAAGTGACTAGGCAACAGGATAGATAATAGACAGTAGCAGCAATGTGTGTGTGTGTGGTGTCAGCATGCAGAACTACTAACTCGGGTTTGATGATCACTAGTTTCCCCTTTCATCTCTGGCGCTGCTTTCCTGTGCTAGTCTACAAGTGCTGCGCTATATATGGGCTGCTTAATTAGCCATATATACTGATAAATAAGTGTAAATAGTTGCTTTAGTGTGATTTAAGTTTAAGTGCAATTAGGCTTTAAGCCTTTGGGATGTTTTGCTGTATAAAGTCATAGTATGAGAAGAGAAAAGGGTTGCTGCATGTTTGGGAAAGTGTCTGTGGGACCGAGGACCACAGATATGCAATCTGGCACAACAGCAAGTCAGTATTTTTCAGAGCGAATCCAACATGTTTATTACCTAAAGTTAATGAAGGTATATTAAACAACACTGTTTACTGTTAGGTTCTACTCCAGGTACAGACCAGACAGACACCGATAAAAGCTCAAACCAGATTTATTCACTCAACTGGATGCTTCAGCTGAATAGCATAACATACAAGTCAGACAAGCATATACACTGAGGATACAAAACATTAAGAACACCTGCTCTTTCCATGACACAGACTGACCAGGTGAATCCAGATAAAAACTATGATCCCTTATTGATGGCACTTGTTAAATCCACTTCAAATTAGTGTAGATGAATGGGAGGAGACCAGTTAAGAGGTTGGTTAAAGAAGGATTATTAAGCCTTGTAACAATTAAGATGGATTGTTTATGTGTGCCAGTCAGAGGGTGAATGGGCGCCATTCAGAGGGTGAATGGGCAAGTCAAAAGATTGAAGTGCCTTTGAACGGGGTATGTATTAGGTTCCAGGAGCACCGGTTTGAGTGTGTCAATAACTGCGACGCTGCTGGGTTTTTCCCTCTCAACAGTTTCCCGTGTGTATCAAGAATAGTCCACCACCCAAAGGACATCCAGTCAACTTGACACAACAGTGGGAAACATTGGAGTCAACATGGGCCAGCATCCATATGGAACGCTTTCGACACTTTGTAGAGTCCATGACCTGATATATTGAGGCTGTTCTGAGGGCAAAAGGGGGAGGTTCCCTGAACCTCAATATTAGGATGGAGTTGCTAATGCAGCTGTCATGACATTTCTCCACTCGCTGGAGAACTAAATGAGGAAACAAGTCGAGACCAGATCAATGAAACACGCTCCCAGTAGAGATATGTGTTGTTTGACAAAGTAAAAAGTTATTTTACTCCGTTAATCACAAAAGTAATCTAACACCTTTATCTAACACCTGCCCCCAATCACCCCTTACCCAAAACAAGTGTAAATATTGGACTATAAATTGTGCCTTCCTGTATTATACTTATGCTAAAATGTTTGTTCTATTCTACTGCCATTTACTTTGTTCGTACTTTTTTATTATTTGTTATTGTTGTATTGTCAAGAAGGAACCTGCAAGTAAGCATTTAGTTGGACGGTGTAGACAATGTGTATCCTGTACAAACGACTAATAAAACTGGAAACTTTAATGCATTACCCCCGACACTGTAGGTAATACAGTTGTGTTACTGTTCTCTCTCTACTCCCATCCTCTCTCTTTCTCTCTGTCCTTATCTTCACCTCTCATCCTTCTCTGTCTACCTCCTCCTCTCTGTCTACCTCCTCTTTCTCTCTATCCCCTTCTCACACTTCACCCCTCCCCTCTCTCCTCTTCTCAGAGAGAGGCGTTCAAGGCATTTGCAGAGCTCTTCCAGGCAGCCTCGTCCCAGCTGGCCCCCTACGGTTTCTGTACCTACCCCTCCTCCCGGGCCATTTGCGCTATAGACTTTATGCTCAAGTGGGGCACTGGGAACAGAGATGAGGCCTGGCTGTATTAATGCGTACTTATCATGTGTATGTTTCTGTACCTCCAAGTGTGTGTATTGTGGGAGCAAATACTCATGCCAATGATTACTGATCACCCTGAAGTATTGAGACAAAAACATATATAACAAGTATGACGTGTGAGCGGAATGTCTGCTGAGATTGGTAAATGTAGGCAGTAGGTGTAACAAGGAACCCATGGTTGTACTGAGTACATACGTATGTGATAAATATATGATTCATGTAAAAACAGAACGTAGGCAGAAAAGATAGAGAACTCATGGTTGTGCTGGGGACATATGTACGCAATAAATGTATAATTGTTTTGTATAGTAACCAGGGCCTGGCCACCATTATAATCTAGACCGTAGCAGATGTGGGCTTTAACAAGCAAGAACTAAGACTGGAAGATAATGGTGGCGAAAGGTGAAGGGGAGTTATTATCCATATAGAGGGAGGTGGCTCTGTGTGGTATGTAAAGAGGGAAAACTATAATAGACAAGGCTCTGTGATGAGGAAGTTAGTTGTTCCATGGAATTGCTCGGCTCTGTTACTTTGTGATAAAGTCTAACTGAATTTACAAGTTCCAGTATTGGTGCAAATATTTGACTCAATATTTCCACAACAGTATGCGTGAGAGCTCTACATTCCTCACTGAGTTCCTCACACATTCATAAGATGGGCTAACTGTGTACACTGGGAACAGGAGGACAGCTAGTCTGGCCTTGAACTGGCTACAGTCTCAAACAATAGATAGGCTAACTGTTATTGTCCACGTTCTTATTGATAATCTCCCACTGAGTGGCAATGATCCCACGCATGGTTTACACACAGATTTGTGCTTTCGCGTGATTGATAAATGAGGCCTTGTAAGTAAGCATTGTGATGAATGGTACTGTGATGGATGGTACCACCGTTGTAAGGAAAGGAGGGGGAGCAGCAGAGGACCAGCAGCAGCTGCATAAAACATTTTTGTGTAAAGTAACACATGCATTGGCGTACGGTTGTTACTCTGTATTCGTTGGGTCCCTACATTTACAGACCTAAAACTGTATGGCTACTGGGGCTTGTTGGGAATAATACATTTTTCAAGGTGTGGAAAATGCTGGATAAAAAGATAAAGTGAACACGTTTTAGTGTTTTAAAAGGTTTAATAGACACATGTTCCTCGAAGGTCTGTACCTATCTACTGAAGGACAAACCACTCATCTTATCTCTGTTCGCTCTCCAAGTGCCTAGGCCCTGGTCAAAACATCTCCAACCTCTGGATCAGAGTAAACTATCATTTGAATGTGCCTATAGCTGAGTTACAGCTATCGGCCTCAGGAAGGTCACCTAGGATACCAAGTTCTGCTTTATGGTGATGAGGTCACCCAGATGCTACAACTTAATTTAGTGGGCATGAATAATTTAGGACCCAACCAGTTAGGAGGGTGAGAGTGTAGTTAGTTGTCTTCTGTTATTTAAACTGTGGTCCTGTGTGGCTCAGTTGGTAGAGCATGGTGCTTGGAATGCCAAGGGTCATGGGTTCGACCTCCGCTGGGGCCACCCATAGGTAAAAGGTATGCACACATGTTGTCTACTTTAATCTCTCTCACTGCATCTCAGTGCTGTTTTTACATGAATCATATATTTATCACATACGTATGTACTCAGTACAACCATGGGTTCCTTGTTACACCTACTGCCTACATTTACCAATCTCAGCAGACATTCCGCTCACACGTCATACTTGTTATATATGTTTTTGTCTCAATACTTCAGGGTGATCAGTAATCATTGGCATGAGTATTTGCTCCCACAATACACACACTTGGAGGTACAGAAACATACACATGATAAGTACGCATTAATACAACCAGGCCTCATCTCTGTTCCCAGTGCCCCACTTGAGCATAAAGTCTATAGCGCAAATGGCCCGGGAGGAGGGGTAGGTACAGAAACCGTAGGGGGCCAGCTGGGACGAGGCTGCCTGGAAGAGCTCTGCAAATGCCTTGAACGCCTCTCTCTGAGAAGAGGAGAGAGGGGAGGGGTGAAGTGTGAGAAGGGGATAGAGAGAAAGAGGAGGTAGACAGAGAGGAGGAGGTAGACAGAGAAGGATGAGAGGTGAAGATAAGGACAGAGAGAAAGAGAGAGGATGGGAGTAGAGAGAGAACAGTAACACAACAGTAACACAACTGTATTACCTACAGTGTCGAGGGTAATGCATTAAAGTTTCCAGTTTTATTAGTCGTTTGTACAGGATACACATTGTCTACACCGTCCAACTAAATGCTTACTTGCAGGTTCCTTCTTGACAATACAACAATAACAAATAATAAAAAAGTACGAACAAAGTAAATGGCAGTAGAATAGAACAAACATTTTAGCATAAGTATAATACAGGAAGGCACAATTTATAGTCCAATATTTACACTTGTTTTGGGTAAGGGGTGATTGGGGGCAGGTGTTAGATAAAGGTGTTAGATTACTTTTGTGATTAACGGAGTAAAATAACTTTTTACTTTGTCAAACAACACATATCTCTACTGGGAGCGTGTTTCATTGATCCGGTCTCGACTTGTTTCCTCATTTAGTTCTCCAGCGAGTGGAGAAATGTCATGACAGCTGCATTAGCAACTCCATCCTAATATTGAGGTTCAGGGAACCTCCCCCTTTTGCCCTCAGAACAGCCTCAATATATCAGGTCATGGACTCTACAAAGTGTCGAAAGCGTTCCATATGGATGCTGGCCCATGTTGACTCCAATGTTTCCCACTGTTGTGTCAAGTTGACTGGATGTCCTTTGGGTGGTGGACTATTCTTGATACACACGGAAACTGTTGAGAGGGAAAAACCCAGCAGCGTCGCAGTTATTGACACACTCAAACCGGTGCTCCTGGAACCTAATACATACCCCGTTCAAAGGCACTTCAATCTTTTGACTTGCCCATTCACCCTCTGAATGGCGCCCATTCACCCTCTGACTGGCACACATAAACAATCCATCTTAATTGTTACAAGGCTTAATAATCCTTCTTTAACCGACCTCTTAACTGGTCTCCTCCCATTCATCTACACTAATTTGAAGTGGATTTAACAAGTGCCATCAATAAGGGATCATAGTTTTCATCTGGATTCACCTGGTCAGTCTGTGTCATGGAAAGAGCAGGTGTTCTTAATGTTTTGTATCCTCAGTGTATATGCTTGTCTGACTTGTATGTTATGCTATTCAGCTGAAGCATCCAGTTGAGTGAATAAATCTGGTTTGAGCTTTTATCGGTGTCTGTCTGGTCTGTACCTGGAGTAGAACCTAACAGTAAACAGTGTTGTTTAATATACCTTCATTAACTTTAGGTAATAAACATGTTGGATTCGCTCTGAAAAATACTGACTTGCTGTTGTGCCAGATTGCATATCTGTGGTCCTCGGTCCCACAGACACTTTCCCAAACATGCAGCAACCCTTTTCTCTTCTCATACTATGACTTTATACAGCAAAACATCCCAAAGGCTTAAAGCCTAATTGCACTTAAACTTAAATCACACTAAAGCAACTATTTACACTTATTTATCAGTATATATGGCTAATTAAGCAGCCCATATATAGCGCAGCACTTGTAGACTAGCACAGGAAAGCAGCGCCAGAGATGAAAGGGGAAACTAGTGATCATCAAACCCGAGTTAGTAGTTCTGCATGCTGACACCACACACACACACATTGCTGCTACTGTCTATTATCTATCCTGTTGCCTAGTCACTTTACCCCTATCTATTACAGTGCCTTCGGAAAGTATTCAGACCCTGTGGCGGAAGAATCAGAATTAGCTCGGTAACATAGATAATTAAGATGTTTTATCTGCATAAAATGCATATATGATTGAACTGTTGAACTATTGTAATTAGAATGTATCCCTTCTCTTAGGTTCTAATTATCAGGGTAAGAACTCGACGGACACTATGAAAGCTTAAACCAAGTTTATTCTTCCCAAAGGATCGAACAGCTGAACAGACAAAGACATGGTTCCACCCGTGGTAGTATACATACCCCACTTTGGATGGAGTCTCCTCCTTATAGCTAAAAAGTACATGTTTATTGCTAGGCTGGAAGCTAAGTGATATGAGCAATAAACGGTTCCTCTCATCAGTACTGCCATGTGACCGTTTTCCCTGCACTCCCCTCATGTCTATTATAACTAATGATTAATAATAGTTAAAGCTCAGAAATCTAAACCCATCACTTCGGACTCTGGTGTTGGCAGTTGCACTTCCTCCCTCATATGGGCCTCAGTCACCTGGGGCCCAGAGAGGGGAGAAGTCAGGCTTGTCTATCACATATCCCTGTTGCTATTGTGGTGGATAATCGTTTCAAAATATAACACTTACAAGAACTTGTGAATTCAATATGGGCTTTTAATACAAGTATATCAGAAGCCAAGATGGTCCGCGGAACACACACTTTCCCAGAGCACTGGCTCTGTATTTATACACACACAGCATATGAGTCCATCCCACATGTAAATTAAGTTACTTCCCTCAGGTCATCTGCCACCATTATCTATTAGTTCAGGCTTCCTGCTTGTTCACGCCCAATAACGCCTATATCTGCTCTTGATTAGATTATAATGGTGGCAGGACCCTTTCGTGTCCTAAAAATAATATATGTATATCTTACCCTAAGCCAATCCTTCTCAAAAAGTGGGGCGGAGCGATGCCAGGGGTGGCCCCGGGGAACATGCTTTTTTTTGCTGCAGGGAGTAGGGTTTTTGCACCGAACAAGAGCACACAGCACAGAGCAGGAGATATGAAGTGCAGATAACAAACCCTTAAGAGACACCATGGAAAAATATTTAACAGGGATGAAAAGAAAGGCGGAGAGAGACGGAGATAATGAGACAAACGTAAGTCTCCCGAAAGCTAAGACGAGGAAATATGACGACGCGTATGCAGCGCTTGGCTTCAGTGTGACTACGGTGGGAGACGAGGAAAGACCGGTATGTTTACTGAGTCTAAAAATGTTGGCAGCGGACAGCATGAAGCCAAATAAATTAAGGCGTCACTTAAAGACATTACACCCCGTTTACGCTGATAAGCCGCTTGAGTTTTTTCAGCGAAAACGTGCCGAATATTGCCAACAATCGTCCCGCTTTGTGAATGCTACTTCAGTAAACCAGCAAGCACTGTTAGCATCATATAAGGTGGCGTACCAATTTGCTCAGTGCAAATTAAAAACACTCCATAGCAGAGGAGCTGATACTGCCTGCAGCATTAGACATGGTCTCTGTCATGCTGGATGACGCAAGTGCTGCAAAAATAAAAACTATCCCTCTGTCCAATGACACTGTCGCCAGATGTATAAATTACATTGCTAACGATCTTAAAGAACAGCTGGTAGATAAACTCAAAGACAAACGTTTTGCCTTACAGTTCGATGAAGCAACTGACAGCAACAAAGACTGTTTATCGCTGATGTACGTTTTGACAAGACAAACTCCCTGTGTGAGGATCTACTTTTTTGTAAATATGTCAGAGACAGAGCCACAGCTGAAGAGCTATTCAAAATGCTGGACTGCTTCCTGGCTGAGAATGGGCTAGAGTGGGAGAACTGCATTGGTGTTTGCAGTGATGGTGCACAGACCATGGCAGGGATGAGAAAAGGACTTCGGGCACTCATCAAGAAGGCCTCACCTAATGCTGAGTGGACACACTGTGTTATACACAGAGAAGCACTGGCATCAAGGCACATTTCCTCTGAATTAAGTGAGGTTATGACTGACATTGTAGGTGTAGTCAATTTCATAAAGACCACTAAAAACAAGAGTCTTCTCTGCTATCTGTGAGGAGATGGGAGCTGAACATCAAGCTGTGCTGTTTCACAGTGAAGCAAGGTGGCTGTCACGAGGAAAAGTCTTGTCCCGAGTTTTTGAGCTCAGAAAGCAGATAAGAATGTTTTCGGAGAAGGTGTTGTGCTGCAGAATGAGGACCCAAAAGCGACGTAATAGTAACAGAGTCTTTATTCCAGAATAAAACAAAATAATGATTCTCCTGGATACTATCCTCTCGTCAACAGAGAGGAACGACTGGAGACGCGACCACAGACTGCAGGTCGCTTCAGGAAGGCACTGGCCGTAGCTGACATTGACACCTGCTCACACGCAGCATCTGAAGAAGGCAAAGAACACGACAGGGCGGAACAAGGACACAGGAACAGCAAACGTCAAACAAGAATCCGACAAGGACAGAAGCGGAAAACAGAGGGAGAAATAGGGACTCTAATCAGAGGGCAAAATAGGGGACAGGTGTGAAAGAGTAAATGAGGTCGTTAGGAGAATGAGAAACAGCTGGGAGCAGGAACGGAACGATAGAGAGAGAGAAAGAGGGAAAGAACCTAATAAGACCAGCAGAGGGAAGCACAGGGACAAGACATGATGAAAGACAAAACATGACAGTACCCCCCCACTCACCGAGCGCCTCCTGGCGCACTCGAGGAGGAACCCTGGCGGCAACGAAGGAAATCATTAATCAACGAACGGTCCAGCACGTCCCGAGATGGAACCCAACTCCTCTCCTCAGGACCGTAACCCTCCCAATCCACTAAGTACTGGTGACCACGTCCCCGAGAACGCATGTCCATGATCTTCCGTACCCTGTAAATAGGAGCGCCCTCGACAAGGACGGGGGGGGGGGAGGGAAGACGAATGGGGGCGCGAAGAAAAGGCTTGACACAAGAGACATGGAAGACAGGGTGGACGCGACGAAGATGTCGCGGAAGAAGCAGTCGCACAGCGACAGGATTGACGACCTGAGAGACACGGAACGGACCAATGAACCGCGGAGTCAACTTGCGAGAAGCTGTCGTAAGGGGAAGGTTACGAGTGGAAAGCCACACTCTCTGACCGCGACAATACCTAGGACTCTTAATCCTACGTTTATTGGCGGCTCTCACAGTCTGCGCCCTGTAACGGCAAAGTGCAGACCTGACCCTCCTCCAGGTGCGCTCACAACGTTGGACAAAAGCCTGAGCGGAGGGAACGCTGGACTCGGCGAGCTGGGACGAGAACAGAGGAGGCTGGTACCCAAGACTACTCTGAAACGGAGATAGCCCGGTAGCAGACGAAGGAAGCGAGTTGTGGGCGTACTCAGCCCAGGGGAGCTGTTCTGCCCAAGACGCAGGGTTTCGAAACGAAAGGCTGCGTAATATGCGACCAATCGACTGATTGGCCCTTTCTGCTTGACCGTTAGACTGGGGATGAAACCCGGAAGAGAGACTGACGGAAGCACCAATCAAACGACAGAACTCCCTCCAAAACTGTGACGTGAATTGCGGACCTCTGTCTGAAACGGCGTCTAACGGGAGGCCATGAATTCTGAACACATTCTCAATGATGATTTGTGCCGTCTCCTTAGCGGAAGGAAGCTTAGCGAGGGGAATGAAATGTGCCGCCTTAGAGAACCTATCGATAACCGTAAGAATCACAGTCTTCCCCGCAGACGAAGGCAGACCGGTAATAAAGTCTAAGGCGATGTGAGACCATGGTCGAGAAGGAATGGGAAGCGGTCTGAGACGACCGGCAGGAGGAGAGTTACCTGACTTAGTCTGCGCGCAGTCCGAGCAAGCAGCCACGAAACGGCGCGTGTCCCGCTCCTGAGTAGGCCACCAAAACCGCTGGCGAATAGAAGCAAGCGTACCCCGAACGCCGGGGTGGCCAGCTAACTTGGCAGAGTGAGCCCACTGAAGAACAGCCAGACGAGTAGAGACAGGAACGAACAGAAGGTTACTAGGACAAGCGCGCGGCGACGCAGTGTGAGTGAGTGCTTGCTTTACCTGTCTCTCAATTCCCCAGACAGTCAACCCGACAACACGCCCCTCAGGGAGAATCCCCTCGGGGTCGGTAGAAGCCACAGAAGAACTAAAGAGACGGGATAAGGCATCAGGCTTGGTGTTCTTATTTCCCGGACGATAGGAAATCACGAACTCGAAACGAGCGAAAAAAAACGCCCAACGAGCCTGACGTGCATTAAGTCGTTTGGCAGAACGGATGTACTCAAGGTTCTTATGGTCAGTCCAAACGACAAAAGGAACGGTCGCCCCCTCCAACCACTGTCGCCATTCGCCTATGGCTAAGCGGATGGCGAGCAGTTCGCGGTTACCCACATCATAGTTGCGTTCCGATGGCGACAGGCGATGAGAAAAGTAAGCGCAAGGATGGACCTTATCATCAGACTGGGAGCGCTGAGACAGAATGGCTCCCACGCCCACCTCTGAAGCGTCAACCTCGACAATGAATTGTTTAGTGACGTCAGGAGTAACAAGGATAGGGGCGGATGTAAAACGCTTCTTGAGGAGATCAAAAGCTCCCTGGGTGGAACCGGACCACTTAAAGCAAGTCTTGACAGAAGTCAGAGCTGTGAGAGGGGCAGCCACTTGACCGAAATTACGAATGAAACGCCGATAGAAATTAGCGAAACCGAGAAAGCGCTGCAACTCGACACGTGACTTAGGAACGGGCCAATCGCTGACAGCCTGGACCTTAGCGGGATCCATCTGAATGCCTTCAGCGGAAATAACAGAACCGAGAAATGTGACAGAGGAGACATGAAAGGGCGCACTTGCTCAGCCTTCACGTAGAGACAATTCTCTAAAAGGCGCTGGAGTACACGTCGAACGTGCTGAACATGAATCTCGAGTGACGGTGAAAAAATCAGGATATCGTCAAGGTAAACGAAAACAAAAATGTTCAGCATGTCTCTCAGTACATCATTAACTAATGCCTGAAAGACAGCTGGAGCATTAGCGAGACCGAACGGCAGAACCCGGTATTCAAAATGCCCTAACGGAGTGTTAAACGCCGTTTTCCACTCGTCCCCCTCTCTGATGCGTACGAGATGGTAAGCGTTACGAAGGTCCAACTTAGTAAAGAACCTGGCTCCCTGCAAAATCTCGAAGGCTGACGACATAAGGGGAAGCGGATAACGATTCTTAACCGTTATGTCATTCAGCCCTCGATAATCCACGCAGGGGCGCAGAGTACCGTCCTTCTTCTTAACAAAGAAAAATCCCGCTCCGGCGGGAGAGGAAGAAGGCACCACGGTACCGGCGTTGAGAGAAACAGACAGATAATCCTCGAGAGCCTTACGTTCGGGAGCCGACAGAGAGTATAGTCTACCCCGAGGGGGAGTGGTCCCCGGAAGGAGATCAATACAACAATCATACGACCGGTGAGGAGGAAGGGAGCTGGCTCTGGACCGACTGAAGACCGTGCGCAGATCATGATATTCCTCCGGCACTCCTGTCAAATCACCAGGTTCCTCCTGAGTAGAGGGGACAGAAGACACAGGAGGGATAGCAGACATTAAACACTTCACATGACAAGAAACGTTCCAGGATAGGATAGAATTACTAGACCAATCAATAGAAGGATTATGACATACTAGCCAGGGATGACCCAAAACAACAGGTGTAAAAGGTGAACGAAAAATCAAAAAGGAAATGGTCTCACTGTGGTTACCAGATACTGTGAGGGTTAAAGGTAGTGTCTCACATCTGATACTGGGGAGAAGACTACCATCTAAGGCGAACATGGGCGTGGGCTTCCCTAACTGTCTGAGAGGAATGTCATGTTTCCGAGCCCATGCTTCGTCCATAAAACAACCCTCAGCCCCAGAGTCTATCAAGGCACTGCAGGAAGCAGCTGAACCGGTCCAGCGTAGATGGACCGACAAGGTAGTACAGGATCTTGATGGAGAGACAGGAGTAGTAGCGCTCACCAGTAGCCCTCCGCTTACTGATGAGCTCTGGCTTTTACTGGACATGACATGACAAAATGTCCCGCAGAACCGCAATAGAGGCAAAGGCGGTTGGTGATTCTCCGTTCCCTCTCCTTAGTCGAGATGCGAATACCTCCCAGCTGCATGGGCTCAGTCTCTGAGCCGGTGGGAGGAGATGGTTGAGATGCGGAGAGGGGAAACACCGTTAACGCGAGCTCTCTTCCACGAGCTCGGTGACGAAGATCTACCCGTCGTTCTATGCGGATGGCGAGTGCAATCAAAGAGTCCACGCTGGAGGGAACCTCCCGGGAGAGAATCTCATCCTTAACCTCAGCGTGGAGTCCCTCCAGAAAACGAGCGAGCAACGCCGGCTCGTTCCAGTCACTGGATGCAGCAAGAGTGCGAAACTCTATAGAGTAATCCGTTATGGATCGATCACCTTGACATAGGGAAGCCAGGGCCCTGGAAGCCTCTTTCCCAAAAACTGAACGATCAAAAACCCGTATCATCTCCTCTTTAAAGTTCTGATAAACGTTAGAACACTCAGCCCTTGCCTCCCAGATAGCTGTGCCCCACTCCCGAGCCCGACCAGTAAGGAGTGATATGACGTAAGCGATCCGAGCTCTCTCTCTTGAGTATGTGTTGGGCTGGAGAGAGAACACAATATCACACTGGGTGAGAAAGGAGCGACACTCAGTGGGCTGCCCAGAGTAACATGGTGGGTTATTAACCCTAGGTTCCGGAGACTCGGAAGACCAGGAAGTAGCTGGTGGCACGAGACGAAGACTCTGAAACTGTCCTGAGAGATCGGAGACCTGAGCGGACAGGGTCTCAACGGCATGACGAGCAGCAGACAATTCCTGCTCGTGTCTGCCGAGCATTGCTCCCTGGATCTCGACGGCAGTGTTGCGAGAATCCGTAGTCGCTGGGTCCATTCTTGGTCGGATTCTTCTGTTGTGCTGCAGAATGAGGACCCAAAAGCGACGTAATAGTAACAGAGTCTTTATTCCAGAATAAAACAAAATAATGATTCTCCTGGATACTATCCTCTCGTCAACAGAGAGGAACGACTGGAGACGCGACCACAGACTGCAGGTCGCTTCAGGAAGGCACTGGCCGTAGCTGACATTGACACCTGCTCACACGCAGCATCTGAAGAAGGCAAAGAACACGACAGGGCGGAACAAGGACACAGGAACAGCAAACGTCAAACAAGAATCCGACAAGGACAGAAGCGGAAAACAGAGGGAGAAATAGGGACTCTAATCAGAGGGCAAAATAGGGGACAGGTGTGAAAGAGTAAATGAGGTCGTTAGGAGAATGAGAAACAGCTGGGAGCAGGAACGGAACGATAGAGAGAGAGAAAGAGGGAAAGAACCTAATAAGACCAGCAGAGGGAAGCACAGGGACAAGACATGATGAAAGACAAAACATGACAGAAGGAGCACAAGTATGACCTCGCAGAAAAATTTTGTGATGAGAACTTCCTGGCAAAACTGGCCTACCTGAGTGACATATTTTGGAAAGCTAAATGAACTAAATCTACAGCTTCAAGGGAAAGATAAACACCTCCTTCAGGTCACAGACAAGATCAGCTCTTTCACTCGAAAGCTTGCAATGTGGGGCAGGCGACTTGATGAAGGAAATACTGATTCATTCGAGAACCTGCATGAATTTGTTGACACTACTGACTATGATGCCACCTCAGTGATTCCATATATTAAGGAGCATATTTCATCACTGATGGGATTCTTTAAAAAGTACTTCCCTGAAAACAGTTCCCAATATGACTGGGTGAGAGATCCTTTCAATGCACCAGCTCCAACTGGTTTCAGCTCTGCAGAGGAGGACCAGTTCATTGATATGACGTCTGACTCCACATTGAGACTGAGGTTCACATCACAGACACTGAGTGAATTCTGGCTGAGTGTAGAGAGGCAGTATCCACTCTTAGGGTAGAGGGCCATGGGCATTCTTCTTCCTTTTGCTATATCTTATCTTTGTTAGACTGGCTTCTCTGCTATTGCTGCACTGAAGACCAAGTACAGGTCCCAGCTAAACATTGAGCAGGAGCTGAGAGTTGCAGTATCATGCTTCAAACCCCGCCTTGAAAAGCTGTGCTCTGCAAAACGTGCTTATTGTAGCCATTAATCATGACTTCCTCATTTTGATTTAAAAAAATCAGCACATTGTTTTATTCATTTTTGTTTTATAGGTCAAAGTGTTTCATATATTGTGCTCCTGAGTTAATGTTGCTGATCAATTTGAATTTAATATTATTTATTGATTATATTTTATTTTATTTTTCAGTATCAAATGGTCAAAAAATGTTTACAGTTTAAATAAGGCTAGATTTTTTACATTTAATTTCAGGCAAATTGATGCACTTTAAGTCTTTTCTGTTACAGACTAAAAAACAATGTTAATAAAGTTATTCTTTGTTGTAAGTTGATCTATATTTCTTTCTTTTTTTGTTTTCTTTAATGTTAATAAGGATACAATGTTATGCAGAGGTGTACTTATAACAATTTTATAGACAAATGATATTATACAGTCGCGGCGGAGAGTTGGGGGGCGCGGAGAGTTGGGGGGCGCGAAATGTTTACTTCTTCCTAGGGGGGGCGTAACAGGGCAGTGCTTCTCAATTATTTTCTAAGCACTTATGGCCTTGGCTATTATACTTATGTTTTGTTCCTCTCTATCTAATTTTTGGTATCCTGCCCTTTCTATAATAGATAATGCACTTAAGTGTCACTTCCTCCTCTTTACCCTAAGCACTTATGGCTTTGGCCATTACATTTATGTCTGTTAATCTTTGGTTTCCTGTCCTCTATAATAGATAATGCACTTAAGTGTCACCTCCTCCTTTTTACCCTAAGCACGTATGCACTTATGGCTTTGGCCATTACACTTATGTCTGTTAATCTTTGGTTTCCTGTCCTTTCCAGAATGCCAAATGCAATCAAGTGTCGCCTTCTCCTCTTGTGGTCTAATGTACACCTGTCTTTGCTCAATATTGTCATATCTGTCTCTATGTGTACCATTTACTCCCACACTATGCAGAATATCAGAAAGAGAATAGGGCAAAGGAGGACAAGAGGGAACATTATCTTCATAAGTGAATGTGTCTTTACCTACTGCAAACCATGTGAAGGGATAGCATGATTAATGGGGAACCAAATACTTGTCTCCACAATGTATGTGTGCCAGTCACTCCCTCCTTCGGCCTTGGTGTGTGTGTGTGTGGGGGGGGGGGGGGGGCCATCCGTCTGTCCTGAGCCATTAGAGCCGCCCGTCTGTCCCGAGCCGTCAGAGCCGATAGTCAGTCAGGAGCCGCTAGAGCCAGTTATCAGTCAGGATCTGCCAGAGCCGCCAACCAGACAGGATCTGCCAGAGCCGCCAACCAGACAGGATCTGCCAGAGCCGCCAACCAGACAGGATCTGCCAGAGCCGCCAACCAGACAGGATCTGCCAGAGCCGCCAGTGAGCCATGAGCGTCCAGAGCCTTCAGCCAGCCATGAGCGTCCAGAGCCTTCAGCCAGCCATGAGCGTCCAGAGCCGTCAGCGAGCCATGAGCGTCCAGAGCCGTCAGCCAGCCATGAGCGTCGAGAGCCGTCAGCCAGCCATGAGCGTCGAGAGCCGTCAGCCAGCCATGAGCGTCGAGAGCCGTCAGCCAGCCATGAGCGTCGAGAGCCGTCAGCCAGCCATGAGCGTCGAGAGCCGTCAGCCAGCCATGAGCGTCGAGAGCCGTCAGCCAGCCATGAGCGTCGAGAGCCGTCAGCCAGCCATGAGCGTCGAGAGCCGTCAGCCAGCCATGAGCGTCGAGAGCCGTCAGCCAGCCATGAGCGTCCAGAGCCGTTAGCCAGTCATGAGCTGTCCCTTAGCCCGGAGCGGCTATTTACCCAGAACTGCCCCTCAGTCCAGAGCTGTCTCTCTGTCCGGAGCTGCCTTTCAGTCCGGAGTTGCCCCTCTATCCTGATCTCCCTCTCTATCCTGAGCTACCTCTATATCCTGATCTATCCCTCTGTCTTGAGCTATCCCTCTGTCTTGATCTATCCCTCTGTCCCGGTGCTGCCCCTGTTGTTGATGTTACCAAGAGGATTTTGTGGGGGTAAGATGAGGGTGGACATTCATAGGGGGAGATGGAAGCAGGGATTGACTATGGTGGGGTGGGGACCTCGCCCGGAGCCTGAGCCACCACCGTGGTCAGATGCCCACCCAGACCCTCCCCTAGACTTTGTGCTGGTGCGCCCGGAGTTCGCACCTTATGGGGGGGGTTATGTCACGTTCCTGACCTATTTCTGTTAGTTTGTTATATGTGTTAGTTGGTCAGGATGTGAGTTTGGGTGGGCATTCTATGTTTTCTGTTTCTATGTTGGTTTATGGGTTGCCTGGTATGGCTCTTAATTAGAGGCAGGTGTTTGGCGTTCCTCTAATTAAGAGTCATATTTAGGTAGGTGTTTTCACAGTGTTCGTTGTGGGTGGTTGTCTCCTGTGTCAGTGTTTGTCGCACCATACGGGACTGTTTCGGTTTGTTTGTTCATCGTTAATTTATGTGTAGGCTATTTTCCCTGTTCGTGCGTTATTCGTGTTATGTGAGTCCGTCGTCCAGGTCTGTCTACATCGTTTTGTTGTTTTGTTAGTTTATTAGTCAAGTTCGTGTTTTCGTGTTATTCTTTAATAAATTATGTCTTCAAACTCCGCTGTGCCTTGGTTCCCTCAATACTCCTCCTTTTCGGTTGAAGAGGAGGAGAACAACCGTAACAATAATGCACTTAAGTGTCACTTCCTCCTCTTTACCCTAAGCACTTATGGCTTTGGCCATTACATTTATGTCTGTTAATCTTTGGTTTCCTGTCCTCTATAATAGATAATGCACTTAAGTGTCACCTCCTCCTTTTTACCCTAAGCACGTATGCACTTATGGCTTTGGCCATTACACTTATGTCTGTTAATCTTTGGTTTCCTGTCCTTTCCAGAATGCCAAATGCAATCAAGTGTCGCCTTCTCCTCTTGTGGTCTAATGTACACCTGTCTTTGCTCAATATTGTCATATCTGTCTCTATGTGTACCATTTACTCCCACACTATGCAGAATATCAGAAAGAGAATAGGGCAAAGGAGGACAAGAGGGAACATTATCTTCATAAGTGAATGTGTCTTTACCTACTGCAAACCATGTGAAGGGATAGCATGATTAATGGGGAACCAAATACTTGTCTCCACAATGTATGTGTGCCAGTCACTCCCTCCTTCGGCCTTGGTGTGTGTGTGGGGGGGGGGGGGGGGGGTAAGGTCCGAGACAGGATGTGTGGGGTAGTGTCTGGAACCATTGTACGTCATCTCTGATGTTGCACCTATCCTGGGATAGTGTATGTATCACTCCCCTCAGTGAGCTCTGTGAGAGAAATATCTGGTATTTACCTGATTTGTTTAATATTAATAGTTAACAATTATATATACTTAACAAATAGTAAAACATTTCTGTTCTACTAAGGCTGTGTTTTTGCAAAGGGATGGGTTATACTCCAGCTCCCTGCAGCTAGTCTAGGCGTGTGGTCAAGACATGGGTTTTACTTGAGAAAGGAGAATCTGGAGCTGACAATTGATTTATGCCTGAGAATGAGTTGGTGTTTCTGTACTGTGAGGTACCAGGGACGAGATAAGAGCCTTGTCTTAGGGGCCAAATCTGACTGGGGGATACTCCTTTCTTATATACCAAGTCTTACCTTGTGACCCATTCCATACAACCGAGGGAGAAGGGCTTTGGTCAGGGAGGTTTAGCAAGAACCCGATGGTCACTCTGACAGAGCTCTAGAGTTCCTCTGTGGAGATGGGATAAACTTCCAGAAGGACAACCATCTCTGCAGCATATGTGATAGAAAAATGACATATTTACCTGATTTGTTTGATATTAATAGTTAACGATTATATACTTAACTATTAGTAAGACATTTATGTTCTATTAAATGTCTGTGTGAACTGAGAGAAGCCTAAAATCCTACAGCTGGCATTCTGTAGATAAGATGTGGTGGGTGCAACCAAGATAAGGATCAGCCTGGGGAGTAGAATATAATCCTTATTGTGTCTAATCCTTCTTGCATCTGGGAAACAACACCAGAGGAAGATGGAAAAACCCAAAGTGACCCAAAGAAATGACAAAGACTCTCAGTATGAATTTCCTCGACACACTCCACCAAATTGGGCCTTTATGGTAGAGTGGCCAGACGGAAGCCACTCCTCAGTAAAAGGCATGTGACAGCCCGCTTGTAGTTTGCCAAAAGGCACCTAAAGACTCTCAGACCATGAGAAACAAGATTCTCTGGTCTGATGAAACCAAGATTGAACTCTTTGGCCTGAATGCCAAGTGTCACATCTGGAGGAAACCTGGCACCATCCCTGTAGCGAAGAATGGTGGTGGCAGCATCATGCTGTGGGGATGTTTTGTCAGCGGCAGGGACTGGGAGACTAGTCAGGATTGAGGCAAAGATGAATGGAATGAATGAATGAACGGAGCAAAGTACAGAGATCCTTATTGAAAACCTGCTCCAGAGCCAAGACGATGCAGGAGTGGCTTCGGGACAAGTCTCTGAAAGTCCTTGAGTGTTCCAGCCAGAGCCCGGACTTGAACCCGATCGAACATCTCTGGAGAGACATGTGCTAGCTGTGAGGCGACGCTCCCCATCCAACCTGACAGAGCTTGGGAGAATCTGTAGAGAAGAATGAGAGAAACTCCCCAAATACAAGTGTGCCAAGCTTGTAGCGTCATAGAAGACTCAATGCTGTAATCGCTAACGAAAGTGCTTCAACAAAGTACTGAGCAAAGGGTCTGAATAGTTATTTATATTTCCGTTTTTTATTTGTAATACATTAGCAAAAAAATTCTATAAACCTGTTTCTGCTTTGTCATTATGGGGTATTGTGTGTAGATTGATGAGGGGAAAAAAACAATGAAATCAATTTTAGAATAAGGTTGTAATGTAATAAAATTTGGAAAAAGTCAAAGGGTCTGAATACTTTCCGAATGCACTGTATGTACAGTACATAGCTACCTCAGTTACCTCGTACCCCTGCACATCGACTCGGAACTGGTACTCCCTGTATATAGCCATGTTATTTTTACTAATTTCTATTAGTTATTCACTGTTTATTTCTTTCTTGTGTCACTATTTATATATTTTTATTTTATCTTATCTTTAACTCTGCATTGTTGGGAAAGGACCCATGAGTAAGAACTTCACTGTTAGTCTATTAGTTTACTGTTAGTTTATTTTATCTTATCTTTAACTCTGCATTGTTGGGAAAGGACCCATGAGTAAGAACTTCACTGTTAGTCTATTAGTTTACTGTTAGTTTATTTTATCTTATCTTTAACTCTGCATTGTTGGGAAAGGACCCATGAGTAAGAACTTCACTGTTAGTCTATTAGTTTACTGTTAGTTTATTTTATCTTATCTTTAACTCTGCATTGTTGGGAAAGGACCCATGAGTAAGAACTTCACTGTTAGTCTATTAGTTTACTGTTAGTTTATTTTATCTTATCTTTAACTCTGCATTGTTGGGAAAGGACCCATGAGTAAGAACTTCACTGTTAGTCTATTAGTTTACTGTTAGTTTATTTTATCTTATCTTTAACTCTGCATTGTTGGGAAAGGACCCATGAGTAAGAACTTCACTGTTAGTCTACACGTGGTCTACAAAGCATGTGACAAATAACATTTGATTGGTAGCGTTTTACTGAGGAGTGGCTTCCGTCTGGCCACTCCTCAATCCTGACTCAATCCCCACAGTCAAACAAATGGGTGAGATTTAGATTTTTTTCATGAAAGTAATATAACGCATTACTATCCACACAAAGTCATATTGCAAAGTAGCGGGTTACTTTGTTAAATGTATTACTATATATTACCTTTCCAAGCAACTAATCTGTGATTATGTAAAAGAGTTACAGAGTAAAGCCGGGAGTACACTACACAATTTTGGTCACGATATACCTGTCCTAGACAAGTTTGAGATCAGAGACAATATGCCCATGTTGCCTACTCGGGGTGCGCAGGCGTCACTGACGCTCATTTAATGTGAGCGGGTCAAAGACGCAATCTAAGGGTTACCAATCTAGTCTTTGAGCAGTCCCAGAAGTCCCAATACTTTCAAACATGTTTGATTTTATCTGCACAAAATCTGCAATGCTCTTGCAGTGCGAGATGTGCAACGACAGTTTTTGAGAACGATGTTCAGCAATAGCCAATGAGAGCTCACCAGAGAAGAAGCCAGTAAGATGACGTTGTTTCACATCATCCAGAATGTGTAGAGATTTGGGGCAGGAGCCATGACTACTACTAGTATGTGTTTGTATCTACCTTTAACCAAAGCGTCAAATCGTTACAGCTCTGAAGTTCACAAGCAATGTTACTCAATTCAAAATGTTGCCTAGATATTTCAACTGAATGTCTGACTGAAAACGTTTATGATGCTGCTTTGAGCCACAGCTCGTTGTAGCGACATTAAATCACATTGTTTTCGCGAGACAGCGTGGTATCAACAATCCTCACCACCAAGTGAAGAATATTGTAGTGTGACCCCCGTTCTGTGCCACATCGTTTAGTGTGCGCACCACTACGTTGATAACACCCCAACAAAAATACAGGAAAGACGGTCGTTTAATGTTGAAAGTCGTAAAGCGTCCACCCATCTTAACTCACACATACAGACAGACACGTGAAAGATTAAAAGTGTGTGTTTACCTCAACCTCTTTCCATGGATACTGAGGAAACTGCTTTTCAAACATAGGTATGAATTCATCGTAGTGAACCTGGGGCACACAGAGTATCAGAGAGAGAATACAGTACACGGCATGTGTCCAAAAGTGATTGATAACCTATTTTATGTATCACGTGGTTAAGACCATTTATGTACATCCTGTCCAGATGTTCTCACGCTATCGAGTGAGTGCTTATGTAACCTGATAGTGCAGCTGTTTTGGGTAAATCATGTGTTTGCAATAAAGCTGTCCTGGTGATTGATGTGGAGTGACGTTGTTGAACTGTGGAATGTGTTTGAACATTTGAAAGAGTTTGGAAATGTTGCAGTGAACTTATGGATCTGCTGTTTGGGGAGAGTGTAGATGAAACAGTCATTTCCGGAGTAGGTATGCCTCATTATAAGTAAGAGCTGTGAACACTACGAGCGACAAGAAACCTCAAGAGAGATAAACCACCGAAGACTCTAAAGAAGAAAGAAATAAAACATGGCTCCTAGACCAAGACCCTAAAGGCAAGAAGGTTGATCCATCATGGAAAAGAAAAGATAGGAAACCTGGATGGCTCTGGAGATACGTCATGGAAGAGACAATGTCTGAACCAGTCACATCTTGACGGTGGTGATTTAGAGACTGATGGAGGTGTTGGTTTACCATAGATCATTCCCCAGGCCTTTTTCTCTTAGAAAGGAATTAAAGAATAATTACATATAAACATGTACAGTTGAAGTCAGAAATGTACATACACCTTAGCCAAACGCATTTAAACTCAGTTTTTCACAATTCCTGACATTAATCCTGGTAAGAATTCCCTGTTTTAGGTCAGTTAGGATCACCACTTTATTTTAAGAATGTGAAATGTCAGAATAATAGTAGAGAGAATGATTTATTTCAACTTTTATTTCTTTCATCACATTCCCAGTGGGTCAGAAGTTTACGTACACTCAATTAGTATATGGTAGCATTGCCTTTAAATTGTTTAACTTGGGTCAAAGGTTTTGGGTAGCCTTCCACAAGCTTCCCACAATAAGTTGGGTGAATTTTGGCCCATTCCTCCTGACAGTGCTGATGTAACTGAGTCAGGTTTGTAGGCCTCCTTGCTCGCACACGCTGTTTCAGTTCTGCCCACAAATTTTCTATAGGATTGAGGTCAGGGCTTTGTGATGGCCACTCCAATACCTTCCTCCCTTCGGTCTCAACGTAGACTTTGATCTGAACACATTCTTGTGGTTATTGTGACTTTGCCATTGTAATTGTTTGTAGGCTTATGTAGACTAAATTGAATCTATGATCGTATGCTATCCATTTGTTCTTTGTATGTCATTTCAATATTTGAGAATTAACCAATGATATTAGGCTATACTTGGCCATGATTACAGACACCTGAGTGTGTCTTTTGACACTATATAAACGAGTCACCTGTAGTATCTGGGATCTACATCTGTTTATATTAGTTACTATGCTGTTACTAAGCAGTGATTATTACGACAGTGTTACGTTACTACACCTAATAGGAAATGCACATGCGCACGAGTGTGCCCGAGAACTGTAGAGCAGGAGAGGTTTTGACTAAACGAAAACTAACTGTACTCCGTCTCCTGCCTGGTCATTTCTCCACAACACAAATATTACAGTGGCGACGAGGTGATTCAACTTCTTTAACGGACATTGCTTGAAGGGAAGAATGTTGCGTGAGTAATGAAACTCAAAATAATTATGTAATTCGTCAGTTATTTTTTATTTTCTTTCGCCAGTAAAAAACGGCTAAGCACTGCTAGCAGATACAGTGTTCAGGAGCTGCCAAGTAGCAAGACTATTGGAGTCCAGAATAGCGACACTGCCCTCTGGTGGTTAAATAAAATAAAATAAACTGTCATTGAACCCATTGAAATTAGGCGATCTCGGTGGAGAAATATTGTCAAGAAGGAAAAAAAAAAAAGGAAGAAGGAACGTAACACGGTGTGTACATTATTACAATGAGTGCAGTGAACGAAGTAATTGCAGAAACTTCTGAAGTGAAGAATTAGATGAAAATTAAAGAATACAAGGAATAAGGAAACTGAACAATTAACTGTGAAAATGGCAACCATTGGTCGAGTACCAGAGTTTGAGGCTACAAAAGAGGATTTTGATTCCTATTTGGAGCGTTTTGAGCGTTGGCTGGCTGCAAATGAAATCAAAGATGAAAAGAAAGCAGACGTATTTCTCAGTGTTTTGGGTCCAACTGAGTATGGATTGCTGAAAGGTCTCATTGAACCAATAAAAGCAGTGGAGTTGAACTATGCAGAACTGACTGAAACTCTTTCAAGGCATTTCAAGCCTAAGCCAATTCTCATTGCAGAACGTTTCAGATTTTACCAACGTCACCAGAGTCAAGGGGAAACCGTGGCAGACTACATCCTTGCTTTGAAAAGGCTGGCAAGTACATGTGAGTTTGCACTATTTCTTGATGATGCTCTTCGAGACAAGTTTGTATGTGGTCTCACAGGTGAAGCATATCACAGAAGGCTTCTGTCAGAGAAGGACCTGACCTTTCGGAAAGCCTGTGATATCGCACTTGGACTCGAGCTTGCCCACAGGGATACTATTGAGCTATCGGGATATGCAGAACGTCAGAAAGGTGTTCATAAGGTCAGTGATGCACGTGGTGAAAAAGGCTCACAAAAGTCACACTTTTCTCAGTCCCGTCCTCAAGGTTACACAAGAACAAAGCAGCCCACATCTCAAAGGTCTAAGCCAAGTTGCTACAGATGTGGGGGAGATAATCATCAGCACAGTGAATGTCGATTCCAAAATGTAAAGTGCCACAATTGTGGAAAGGTTGGACATTTACAGAAAGTGTGTAAAGCCTCAAAACGCACAGCAAGAGCGCACAAAGTGTCAGATGCAGCACAAGAAGAGGAAGGTACAACTGAATCAGTATTGGAACTGTCCACAGTGTACACAGCTCAACAACAAAAAGATGGAATCTATCTCAACATGGAGTTAGCGGGAAAACCGGTAAAAATGCAGCTGGACACCGGAGCGTCTGTATCTCTGGTTCCAGAGAGACTCTACAAAGAAAGAGTGCTATTCCTGTGTTAGGGCAGATCCAGGTACCAGTCCGGTATGAGGGGAAGGAGTGGACGCTACCGCTTGTCATTGTTAAAGGAGAAAAATCAGCCTTGCTAGGCAGAAACTGGCTACAAAAGATCAAGTTGAACTGGGGAGAAATCTTCAGTCTGAGAAAGGACAAACCAGTGAGTCAGGCTACACTCACTAACATGCTGGAGAAGCACAAAGAACTTTTCAATGATGGCTACGGCGAAATACAAGACTTCACAGCAAAAGTCAGAGTGCAAGAAGGAACCAAGCCTATCTTTCACAAACCACGTCCAGTTCCCTATGCTCTTAAGGAAGCAGTAGAGAAGGAACTGGACCGCCTACAGAAGAATAACATAATCACGAAAGTAGCGAGGAGCGACTGGGCCGCTCCGATTGTTGTAGTCCCAAAGAAAGACAAGACCGTCAGAATGTGCGGTGACTACAAGGTCACAGTAAATCGCTGCATACTACCAGAGGAATATCCACTACCAAACGCTGAAGATCTGTTTGCCACTCTAGCTGGTGGGAAGGTTTTCAGTAAGCTGGACCTGGCATTCGCTTATCAGCAACTGAAGCTGGATCCGGAGTCAGAACAGTATCTGACCATCAATACACACAAGGGGCTATTCAGATTCAATCGCTTGGCCTACGGAATCTCGACAGCTCCAGCGATATTCCAACACACAATGGATCAGATCTTGGACGATATAGACAACGTTGTGTGCTTCATGGACGACATCCTCGTGTCAGCACCAACCATTGGAGAGCACCTTGTAGTGCTGGACAAAGTGATGTCAAGACTGGAGAAATACGGAGTGAGAATGAAACGCAGCAAGTGTGAGTTCCTCCAGGACTCAGTGGAGTATCTCGGATACAAGATTGATGCACAAGGCCTGCACCCAACCAACAGCAAGGTGGAAGCAATTGTAAACGCACCAGCACCCACAAATATCTCAGAGCTGAGGTCATTTTTGGGGCTCCTGAACTATTACGGAAAGTTTGTGGCAAACTTGTCCACATTGTTGCATCCGCTTCACCAACTGCTGCAGGCCGATACAAAGTGGAATTGGTCCCCACAATGCGAAGAAGCATTCAAGACTTGCAAACAGCGTCTGCTAAAGAGCAAGTGGCTTGCCCACTACAACACAGAGATGAAGCTGAGACTCGCGTGTGATGCATCTCCATACGGAGTAGGAGCCGTCATCTCACATGTTCTATCGTCAGGTGAAGAACACCCTATTGCATTTGCATCACGGACTCTGTCACCAAGTGAGAAAAATTATGCTCAAATTGAGAAGGAAGCCCTGAGCATAATATTCGGAGTGAAGAAGTTTCACAAATACCTGTACGGAAGGAAGTTCCAACTGCTGACAGATCACAAGCCTCTGTTGGCCATCCTTGGACCAAAATCAGCTATACCAACCCTTGCTGCACTTCGAATGCAACGTTGGGCTCTGATATTGTTAGCCTACGACTACGAGATTGAGTACAGACGATCCAGTGATCACGCAAATGCAGATGCACTATCAAGACTACCATGCAATAGTGACTCCGACAGTGAAGATGATAGAGCAGTCTTCCAGATCTCTCTCATTGACGAACTGCCCATATCTGCTTCAGACATAGCAGAGGAAACAAGGAAAGATCCAGTGCTTTCCAAAGTCTTGGACTTAACATTAGGAGGTTGGCCAAACTTCGTAAATGACGATAACCTTCGTCCATTCATCGACAAGAAAGACCAGTTGTCCACTGATCAAGGATGTGTTCTGTGGGGATCAAGGGTGGTGGTACCTCACAAATTCCAGAGGAGACTGCTATCTGACCTGCATGAGGGACATCCAGGGATCACTCGAATGAAAGCACTCGCTCGCAGTTATCTGTGGTGGCCTGGACTGGATCAGGACATTCAACAGCATGTAGGCCACTGCTCACCTTGTGAAGCTGTTCGCAACAAGCCTGCTGCTGCACCTCTTCATCCATGGTCCTGGGCTGCTACACCTTGGGAACGCATCCATGTGGATTACGCCGAGATTGACAAGCAACATTTCCTTGTTGTCGTCGATGTCCATTCCAAGTGGATGGAAGTGTTCCCTACTCAACTGACCACAGCTGAGAAGACCATCAATCTTCTCAGACACCTGTTCGCATCCTTTGGACTAGTCAAGGAGCTCGTATCGGACAATGGCCCTCCTTTCACGTCAAACGATTTTGAAATGTTTCTCAAGAACAATGGAGTAAGGCACATCCTGTCACCACCTTACCATCCGGCATCAAACGGAGCAGCGGAGAGAGCCGTGCAAACCTTTAAGAAGGCCTGGACTAGACTCGAGGTTCAGTCTGTGCCCACCCACCAAAGGCTTCCCCGGTTCCTGTTTACTTACCGTAACACACCACACACAGTAACGGAATGTACACCAGCTGAACTGTTTCTGAGACGCCAACCACGTACCCGCCTGACATTGTTGAAACCAGACTTGTCAAGCACTGTGGCAAAGCACCAGCTACAGCAGAAGAAAGCTCATGACAGACACTCAAAGACTGTCAGAGAATTCAAAGAGGGAGAGAGGGTGATGGTACGTGATTTCAGACACCCCAAGAGCCTGTGGAACTCAGGTGTGATCTTGCAACGCAAAGGACCTTTGACTTACCAAGTCCAAATTGGTCATCGCCAGGTCAACGTTCATGTGGATCATCTGCTACGGTCCAACGCCCCAGCAGAGACACGCCGAGAGAACAATAACGACCCCCAGGACTATTCTCCTGACTGTGGACGTACGGGAGAGACAGAGCCTGACCTTCCACCCGAACCTGGCCCACTACCGGAAGCCCAGGAGGAGCGGAGATATCCTATTCGACAGCGAAAGGCACCTCAAAAGCTTGACCTGTGAGTTGAACTGTTTAAGGTAACAGACAATAAAACAAACAAACACTTTAATATGTCCTAGATAAAAGGAAAGAAAAAGAACATTACCTGGGTTAGTTATTAGGACACAAACTCCATCTTCGGGGCAGAATAATCCCCTGGATTTGTGCTGGGCTCTGAAAAGTCTGCTTCAACCCAGTAGTTGAAAAATGTTAAGAATGCATTGTTCAAATATTGCATTAGTAGTTCCCTAACATATTTACCTTGTTCTCTGGGAGTTAAAAACTATGGGGGAAGGAGTGTAGTATCTGGGATCTACATCTGTTTATATTAGTTACTATGCTGTTACTAAGCAGTGATTATTACGACAGTGTTACGTTACTACACCTAATAGGAAATGCACATGCGCACGAGTGTGCCCGAGAACTGTAGAGCAGGAGAGGTTTTGACTAAACGAAAACTAACTGTACTCCGTCTCCTGCCTGGTCATTTCTCCACAACACAAATATTACATCACCCTGCAGTGTTTGTGATTATACCCTGATGAAGACAGCTTGTCTGTCGAAACGTTGGACATAAAAACTTTGCCGGCTCTCTTTTATTTTTAAGTTTTCCACTCCGCTAGCCAGCACCTCGCCTAAATAGGTGTGCGTTTCTTTTTCCTCTAGATTGTTCTGTTACCCAGTCAACAGCACCCTACCGACAAAAAGGCTCTAAAACGATGCCGAATGCTAATTATTCTCCTGACACTGGTCATAGACCCAAACAAGATTACTTTGAATATAGCCAAAGGGAACGTGATAAGATCATTGTATCGGAGTCCCTTTTTGACATGCCGGGGGGTAATATTGACCTCTCGAAAGAACTGTTAAATTTATCTAAGCACCAGACGAGAATGCATCTACATATAGTCACTCTGTCGCGTGGCAGCGCAGACATTCAAATCAAATCTCATGCATTAATTAGGTAAATTGGGTGCAAAATGTCAACTGTATGTAGTATACATATTAATAAATATTTTGCATGTTGCAGGCTATGTTAAATTTTGTCTGAATTGATTTAGTTAATTAAAAATGTTTTATGGATATTATCGCATGAGATGGGCATAACATACAGTATTTAGCCTGTTATTTCTCCGATATTCCTAATCAATGCAACAGACACAATGGGAAGGGCCTTTTCCTCCACAGCCCAGTGCCTCTCCTCTGACACCTGCTGAGATCAAAACACACAGCTCATTTACAGCCAATTTTGAGGACAGTGGGATGTTATGACCCCTTGCTGAGAACCTGTCTTCCTGTCCATGGAGAAAGAGGGGAGAACAGGGAGGAGGGTGGAGGAGAAAGGCTACTATTACATGACTCCATTATTCTCTCATGGATTGCGTGAATATGTCGTGGAAATAGTGAATCAAATATTTCTCAGATACCGGAACTTGTAAATTCAAAAATACTTTATTAGAAAAGTAACAGAAGCCGAGCAATTCCATGGAACAACTGACTTCTCTTGTTCAAAACATCAGTATTTATACATTTCCACCAGATAATGACACTGCTCTTTTTGTAGATTACATACATGTTCCCTCCTTTCTATGAAAATTATTAACTCCCCTTGGCTTTACGCCACCATTATCTTTTAGTTTTAATTCTGGCTTGTTTACGCACACATCTGACTCAGTTTAGATTATATTGGTGGTGTCACCACCGGTTTACTTTAAAAAAATACATTCATTGCATACTGTATACATGTTCCCATTATAAGTACATTTCCAATAGCTTTTTATTATTACAACCATGTCTTCCCAATACATATACATAGCTTGTGGCCCCTGTATTGGTTGGTAAAGATGCACAGTCACTGTCCCACACCAGTTCAGGTCTGTGTCACTTGGAAATGATTAACCCATGTACCGGTCTAGTAGCCTTGACTAGATTCTATGTGTCTGTCCCAACAGTCTGGTCTATGTTAGCTCAGCTTAGGTTATTCACATAGATACTTCTTAGTTCTGTTTCTTCATGTCTCATGGTTAACTCTATGTTGGACCACTCCTGCACATGGTTTCCACCTACGTTTTTCTGCTTACACATCTAATATTTAACCTTTGCTTCTTCTTCCTACCTCAAAAGGAAGTAGTATAGGTACTGGAAAATCACCAGGTGACTGGAGACTGTCCAACATGGGTACAGGAAAATTACCAAAGAGCTGGAAATTTCCCCAACAAATACTAGCTGGATTTCAACCCTGTGATCTCCTAGGCCAGGTCAGCCATGTACATAATCCTGTAGCCTACCAAGTAGAAAAGGGGGCGACAGGTAGTCTAGTGGTTATCCTCTAGATAAGTCTCTCAAGTCTCAACACATTGGAGAAGCCTTGCACAAGCAAGTGACTGAAATGAAAGGAACATTAATAGTGTACTTTGCTTCCCTCTGGTGGTGTAACTGTGTCTGTCTCAAATGTGGTCTTTGGCTGGTGGTGGGGGTAAATAATACTACAATGATCTTCATTGGATGTTGTGTAGTCTGAGAGGACAGGTAACAACAAAAACATATGTTCTATATTTATATTATTTCAGTGCCATAACAATACAGAACAGAGGTGTATATATAAAAAAACAATACAGCATCAAAACTTACAAAAACGGACAGATATTAAAAACAAAACATGGGATTGACAAATTTAAGACGTAGTATAAAACCAGTGACCTGTAAAGTACATACATTCCTCAATACCCGAAAAATTAGCAAATGGCCACAAAACAACATCTATGGCCACAAAACTATAAACCAGTGCAAGAAATCACATCAAACAAAGTGACATAATGGCTTTCAAACATCATTCAATGTCGATATCCATGATACATTTACCCACTTTACCAACAGTGTTAAAAGAGAACATATTCAAAAAAATAAATGTCTGGTTTCTTCCCTTAAGCTTTGGTTCTGGCTGCAATAGAAATGTTACTATAGAAATAGTTTAAAAAGTGTAAACAAACAAAATGTCCAATGCCATCACTATGATGGTGCCCTAACAATGTAGGCAAACAATACTATAGGAATACGGGTAACCAAACACCAATCACCCTTATGTGTCACGAGTAACAATAACACATGTACATAGTATGTAATACACACATCTGACTGCTTCAACCACAGCTAACCGAACCTATTAAGTAGGGAGAGAAATCAGACGTTTATTCATTTAAAAACAGACGAAAACATGTAGAAAAGTAAACTGCATAATGTAGCCTAAATATGTAGGGTTTCAAGTTTTTTTTAAAGAACAGCATAGGCACGATGTCAGGTTTGAGGTAAAAGTATTGTCTTTGCAGGTTGCCATCAACTACTGTTCTGTCTGGTGTATCCTGTCATGGCCGACTGATATGCTTACGAATCACGTCTCTCCTGACCAACGCTTGTTCCATTCATCCATGGGAGAGCTATGGTGCCTGGCTGTTGGCTCAACTCTTCTCCCCTGGCTGGAGGATGAATGGTGACCGTGACGGAGACTTGCATTCTGAGAGGAACCTGGATGGTGACCGTGACGAGGACTTGCATTCTGAGAGGAACCTGGATGGTGACCGTGACGAGGACTTGCATTCTGAAAGGAACCTGGATGGTGACCATGACTTGCATTCTGAGAGGAACCTGGATGGTAACCGTGAGGGGGACTTGCATTCTGAGAGGAACCTGGATGGTGACCATGACTTGCATTCTGAGAGTAACCTGGATGGTGACCGTGAGGGGGACTTGCCTTCTGAAAGGAACCTGGATGGTGACCGTGACTTGCATTCTGAGAGTAACCTGGATGGTGACCGTGAGGGGGACTTGCCTTCTGAAAGGAACCTGGATGGTGACCGTGACTTGCATTCTGAGAGGAACCTGGGTGGT